>NW_008605023.1:0-70008 GCF_000691845.1 Merops nubicus | reverse complement strand
GAGGTGAGTCCCGCGAAGCGCCTCACTTTCCGCTTGCCTTCCCCTCACGGTTTTTCTCCTCATCCTTTCTCTTTCAGCGTCATGTGCCATGGAGGAACCTCTCTCTGAGTTCGACTTGTCAGCCTTGGCTTTTTATGCTCGGGATAAGTCTTTCTGTGAGTTGGTAAGTAAGTCTGAAAGTAGATGGAAAAACTCGTGAGATGTTCCCCTGATGTTTATAACCGGGTCTGATCAACAGAGTGATTGCTAGTATTGGTTAATTCGAACTGACGCGAAGATACCATGCAGCACTGCGTCTTACTCACGTGCAAAAGCATTCAGCAGAGTGCGGGCACTGTGCGCATCCCCTATCAGGCAAGTTTTCCTAAATGCATATACAGCTGTGCATAGGTCCTGTTAACAGAACTTGACCAACTTGTTGGCCGTGTATCCAGGTCATACCTGGGATGAGAGACCTCGGAGTGACAGATTCACTTCCTTTAATTGGAAAACAAACATAGCTTAGTTCATGGAAGTTCAAGTGCACAAATCAGCTGTGGGCTGTTCACCCTTTCTTTGTTCTTGTAATCTCTTAAATTCTTTTTTAGTTCTTTGTACCCAAAAAGGCCTCCACTTCCTTAGTTGTTTCTACTATTGAATAAACTTTAGTAGTCTTCTGTTTTAATACTTGCAAGAGTTATATCCTTGACTCTTATATCCCCTTCTTGCTATGCTTAATGAGTCTTAGAAACGACTGCAGTAGTTAATCTTTTTGCTGCTTGGAGAGTTCAGTTATGAGTTATTTATCCGAAGTGTTGCTGCTATGAAGCACAGGCTAGCTGGCCTACTATTATTTGTATGCAGAAATAAAAAGTTCAAGAAAATTGAATTTCTTATTTATAAAGCACAAAAGGACTCTTACCAGTAGAGTAGTGAGTCATGTTGGAAATTGTCTTTTTCAATAAAGATACTGGTTTTTTTTTTTTTGTTATGAACAAAGTGTAGTACTTAAGAGTTGTGGTAGTTTAAGGTACTAGTCGTTTTATTCCTTAAGGTAACATGTGTGCTGTGCTGTGGAAAATGAACCCTTGATTCTGTGTAGTGCTAACTCTTGGTTTTCAGGCTTGCTTTAGTGGGAATCCCACCTTGGGCTTGATGTATAGAGGGTATGTGTCTGCACCATGTCTGTATGCTTTGCTGTTAAATATTGTAGAAGAACCATGCTGTGGATTGAAGAAGACAGTCATCTTTCAAAATTAAGTGATTTTGAAGTAATAGTTATTTTGTTTTCTCCTTGTTAGTGTCATGGTCTGTTGAATATGTTGAGGTTACAATAACTTCTTTTAGTAAGGGTTGATTTACATGTAATGTTATGATAACTCAGAAACACTGCCTCAGGCAAAGCATGTGATTGCTTGTCATCACCTTTGGTCAAGTTAGTAAGTCGTCATTGCATGACGTGCTAGTATTTTAAGGAAGTCTGCCACTGAAAGAATAAAGGTCTGTTAACATATTCAGAAATAGCTTTGCATTTCTGTGAAATGATAATGTGCAATACTTAGACATGATGTGTAGTATTTATTAAATTACACATTTTTAATCCTTGTTAAAATATTAGACTTCGTAGGGATCTGTAAAATGGTACAAAAATCGAATATTCTTAAACTTCAGGGACTCATATGGAGTATTGTTTTAAACACATCAAAATGTTGATTCATAGAGTCGTTAAGGATGGAAAAGATCTCTAAGGTCATCAAGTCCAGCCGTTGACCCAACACTACCATGACCATGTCCTGAGTACCACATCTAGAGGTTTTTTTAACCCTTCCTAGGATGGTGACTACACCACCTTCCTGAGCAGCCTGTTCAGCCTCACCACTCTTTCAGTAAAGAAGTTCTTCCTAATATCCAATCTAAACCTCCCTTGGTGCAGCTTAAGCCCATTTCCTCCATCTCAGTATGTTGCCATGATGTATAGAGGGTAAATCAACCACTCCACTTGATATATAGCTATATGTATTTATTTAAATATATGTGCACTAGCTGCCAAAATTTAATTTTTTTAAAACCTGGGCTGTCGTCTTAAACATTTTTCCTTGAGTATTCTTGAACACTATATTGCTGCTTGATTTTGAATTATTAATTTAAAAAATACTGTTCCAATCTATCTTAATATATTGTTGAAAGTACTGGAAGTTTTTCATCGATTCATAACTATTAATCTATGGACTTTTTTTTATGAAAAAAAAGTGCAGGTAAACTTTTTAAAAATAAGACAGCAACTAAATCATTGTTAGGTACCTCTTGTAAACATGTTTTATGTCTCCTCTTGATTTTGTCTGGTTTGTTTGATTTTTGGCTGTGCTTAATGTGAATTATAATGATTGGATCCCAAGGGGTTCATTGTTCAGTAATGCAAAATATTTCAGAGTTTTCTGAAGAAGTAAGTTTACTTGTTTTCCTCGGAAAAATGTTGGCAGAACTGTGGAAACATGTGAGGGAATGAATATTTTAGCTAATCAGTAAATAATTATAGTTGATAATAGTCAATAATTTCAGTTAATAATTCATTTTTGTTAATGTGTCTGCATTAGTATTTTAGTTTAGATCAGGAAAATGCTTTTGAAAGACAGGGACAATTAGGGTATTTGCTTCATGTGTTGGCTTGTGTTCTGAAGAGGGCTTGGAGCATGCGAGTGGGATTCATTGGGGATGAAACTAATCTGAAAGGTGCTTTTAAGAGTGTAGGTAATGTGCCTCAGCCAGAAATGGGTCTTCTGTCTATGGGACTAGGTTTGAACCACTCAACTGAAACCTACTGAGGAGCATATAATGGGAAAGTAGACTGCTCAGTACTGGGTGCTTTGCTTTCTAGATTTGTTTACTATTTGATCATGCTGCTTGCTTATGAAGATAATATTTACCTTGAGAAATTAAATTAGTGGCAGAACATAAAAAACCACTCCCGTTCCTTCCTTCCTTCCGTGGTGCGAACAGTTTATATTGGTTGAATATTTAGAAACAGTTAAGCAATCGTCGTTGATAGTTAGTGTAGCACATTTGCAAGATGCGCATGTTAAAAAATATGTTTATCTTTAGGGTCATGGAGTGTGTGTACAGAGATCACTGCATAAGCCGAAAACAGGTATGTAAACTAAACCAGGATTACATAACTCTAATGCACTTTTTATGCTGTGTTTGGATTTTTTGATTGCTGTTTCACTAGTTTCCTTATTTGGTCTGAATAAGTAGAAATTTTTTATTTCTGGGCAGAGGCATTGGTATGTTCTTTTCAACTGGAGGAGTTCTCATCTTTTTGTTTTAATGTAGTGTGCAGATGACTGATATAGGTTGGTGAGAACTGTGTAAATTGTCAATAGTGTGAACATACATGCAGTCAATATTATGAGGATGGAGATTTAATGTTTGTGTTTGTTACTGTGTTTTTGTTTTGTATGTTTTAGCTGTATAGGTGTAAAGGGATCTTCAAGTTGGTCTTTGTAGGTAAAGTTTTGCAGTTGTAATATTAAAAAAAAAAATGATAGCTGCAGAAGAGCAGGTGGCTCAAGAGTACATCAAGTTATCCAGACCTATGTTCACTATAAAAATGGTAACCTGTAATGTGTATGAAGCTCAGATGAATACAGCCAGCAGTGTAGGATGAATTTTTGCATATATTCAGATTCTCAGAGAATACTGCTTCTACTCTGAGAGTACTTGATGCCAACTCAGTAGTCTGGTAATGATCTTTACCTTTTAGAGGCAGTCTCTTAGGGAAATTGATTATATTTTTGAGAGCCATGCATCACACACACTATGGCCTCTGGAGAAGAAAGAAGAATATTGCTGATCTTTTTGTACCACAGTGCTCTGGATTTATGGTAGAATATAATTAAGTGGGTACAGTTAGAAGAGAACCATGTTTTATCTTGAAAATAGCATCCCTTATAGCCATTAAACAGCTCACAGTGCTTGTTAGGCTCCTCATTTAGAAGCAGGCTGCATTTATTAATTTACAACGTAATATATCAGTACAATTCAGAACATTGGCAATTCGTTGAGCAAGGAATGTAAAGCCTGCTGGTAAGTCCCTATTCTTACCTCCATATAAATTCCCTATTGCCCTGCAATTTATAAAAACCCTCAAGTTGCCAGATGTGTTTGGAGTGTTCAAGTTTTCTTATTTTGATTAGATATTAGGAACACAGTATGGGAGTAATAGATGTTTTCCAATGTTTATTTTGACTTTGATTACTTGCAGTGCCTGAATTGTGTAATCTAATTGCTATCTATTTTCTTGAAGATGTTGATCCCTGTGAAGTGTGGTGCAGTCAACCAGTTGATGTGTTAAGAGAATATTGCAACATCATTAGAATACGCCTCTTTTGGCCTCTTCTCTTCAAAAATGATGTTAATTCTTTGGTAGCTGATTGGAGGTAAGTAGTCATGTAAAGGCTGATGAAATCATTTGGAGAACTTTTTTTGATACCTGTGCAAGTTCATTGTTTGCTTTCAGCAGTAGTATAACTGTCTGCAGGAATGTTTTTACCCATGGGCTCCGTTAGTTAAGGCTGGAAGGCAGTATAGTTCTGAATATACGAATATGTTATGTATATTCTGAAATATGGTTTGTGAATATACAGAAGAAAATATTAAGAATGAGTTTGTGGAGTTCGGAATCTAAGTGTGTATTTTAAGTACTTAAATGGATGCCCTTTATTTTAAAGGTATCAAAAGCTTTGCAGCCTTTTTTTTCCTCCCCTGAAGGACTTGATTTGAGTTGGTAATTGTGTTCTTGCTTAGATCTAATTATTGTAAAAAATAGTAATAAAGAGCATGTAACAGTTTCATTTTCCTAAATAATAACTAGTTCTGGTTTTGTGCAGTTCACAGACGATACATGAGAATTGGAAGAGAATCTGTGATTTAGAGGTTTTGGAAGACCTTGTTGATTTAATTAAAAAAGTTGTTGTAAGTACCATGTTTTAACTTTGTGTAAGTTTTCAAGCATAATAGATTAATTACGTCTGTACCTTATGCAGTTTGGGATTACATCTTAAATTCAACATTTCCTTTTGCTGGAGTGAGTAAATTGTCTGTTAGTTGATTTGCAGCTTTCTAGAAAGAAAAAATTGTCATAGGTTTTATTACACTTGGGATAAGTTAACTTACTAAGTATTTGTGAAGTGAATAATACACTTCATAAGACTTTTGTAAGCTGCTGAGAAAGAGAGTTGTGCCAATGAGAAAAATGGCATCTTTCCTAAATGAACCCCAGTTAACTTTTTCCTCATTCAATAAATAATACTTGAAATTTACTATTGTTCCTGACTTAAAATGGAAACAACAGTGCAGAGGTGATATCTCTTCCAATTCTGTGAGGTAAGAAATGTTCTCAGCAGCTGAAGGGAAGAGATTTTTTTTTTTTTAAATGTGTCATACCTAAAGTAAAAATAAATAAAAAAAAAAATTGTTGAAATTATGTGCTCAGCTCAAGCTACATCTTTCCTGTCTACCTTACTGTTATGACTTTTTATGATAAGGTATTCATGTAGTATATTGATCTTGTGGATTCATACATCCTGATGCTCTTTTTGCTGCTTCCGCCTTCAGGCAATCAGAGGCTTCTGTTCTCACGTGCTCGTGCTGCAGCATGTCGCCTCAGCTTTTCCATTTTGGTTCATGTGGTGGGATCTTTGTGCTCTTTCCTCCCCTGGTAGTCTCTTCTGTTCGATCTTTATGTGGGAGGGGCTGTGTATACTCCCATATACTCTTATAAGAGTAGGTCTCTTGTTTTGGATGGCTTTCATTGGATGTGTCAGCCGGATCTTTGGTACATGGATAACGGCAGAAGTGGTTAAAGTGGCTGACTTTCCTAACCAGATGTCACAGCATCCATGTATTCTCTATTTCCAAGTCAACTTTGTTTTTTCAATAGAAAAAATAAAAACAGGCAGGGAATTTGCTACTGAATACAAGAATATTTCCTAAAACTTGGAAGTGGCCCAGAGCAACTGTCCAAATGACATTGCATTCGAGTGGAACAGAAAATGTTTTCGAATTGAACCTGAGCAGATAGAAACTAAAGTTACTAGGTCTTAGTAACTTTGGGTTTGTTTTCTATTCCTCTTCCAGAATGTTCCCCATTTTATCAGTGGCATACTGAAAATTGGCAGCAGAACAGCAGATGTAAGTTTTTAAAATTGTTTTTAATAAGAATACTTCCTTATGCGTGAATACAAGCAAAGTATTTGTACAAATATCCAAAACTTTTAAAATGTTTGCATAAATAAATTGTGTTTAGTTTTTGGAATATGTAGTATATAGGACTGCAGTTGCCATTGTTGCAACTCTTGAGCCACAGAATGAAATCTGTGTGTGGCAGGAAGTGTGAAATAAATGGCATCTGTGTGAGATGATCAAAATGAGTAGAGAACTTTGGGTGTGGTTCACATGCTGAAAAGAAATGTTTTCTCTTTGGAGGCTGCTGCTGCAGCGTGGTTGGGTAGGATTAGTTAGGTTGTGTAACTGGAGCCCAGGTCAGCCCTCCAGTATCTGCTTTAGTACCTGCTTGTTGTCTGCTCACACATTTGTCATTTCTTGTTGGAGGGTTATTCCTTTGAGATGTCTCCATGCACTTTTCCTCCAGTCTTCAAGATTTCTATATTCTCTCCTGGAATCACGCAGTCCTACCTATGTGCTGTGTTTTGCTTTGTCTTTTTCTTTGCTGGTGTTGCTGTGTTATGTCAAAAGCCTATGTATGGGCAAAAGACAAACACATTTCATATGTAAAGACAAGAAGTTATTGTTAGTACAGTTGAAGTCTTCCAGAATTAATTATTGTAGAAGAAACAAGAAAACAAAGAAGCACAAAGGTTGTGTGTGGTGTTAGGCTGTGTGGGGTGGGGTGTGGTATGGCCATCGCTGACTGGAGTTCTTTGCTGAGAGGACTGTTACCGATGTTTTTTTCTTCCTCATCCTAGGATCTGCTTAGGTTCATTTTCAAACCAAATTAGTTCTAACTACCTGGTCAGAAATAAAATTGCCGTTCTGGTGAAAACCAAGCTAAAACAGAGCTCTGAGCAGATGAGGACAAGCTCAGAGTAAGCCTGACAAGTCACAGGCCTGTCACCTTGCAAACTCCGTACAAAGCCCGTAGCCTGTTGCTAGCAACGGCAATGCTGTAGGGCCAAGCTTGACCACAGAAATGATACAGAAGTTCTCCTGTTTGGAGACAGGCTGGAAATCTTTTATGACATCTCTATTAAATAGTGATACTGATCTATTCTGAAGGACTGTGAATGGCAGAGTAAGAGTATGGTTTTGAAGCTTGTAAAATTGGGACTTGGAACATTTTTAGTTTCCCTGTGTTTGTAAATTCTCACCTCCTAGTTTCTTCAGCCTGCTGTAGGTTAACTGCAAAAGCTAAAATAAAAACACTGACATTAGAAGATGATATCATAGGTGATAGTAGCAATAGGAGAAGCAGAATAGGTATGACTGTATGTTACTGCTGGATTTCTCAGTTCCTGTGTTTTCAGTAATACTTGTAGTCATGTGAGTTTTTACATTATTTTTCAAAATCTGTAGCCTCCGGTAATGTGGGAGTATCCCAGGCAATGGACATCCTTCATTCAATCCCTCTTCCTCAAATACAGCTCTGTAGGTCAAACAGTTAAATTTAGTTTGAATAGGAGGAAAGTCATGATTTGTGGAGTTCAGTCTTACTCCTACCTGCACATCTAATAGTCTGAATAGTGTTGCTTTTATTTATCAAGTTTGTCACTTTACACTGAAGCAACTTTGTATGCAGTTATTGAAAAGAAGTTTCTAAATGAAATTCCATAATTCAAACACCTTCCCATCTCCTCTTAAAAGACTGTTTTGATTTTGTGAACATGCTGTATTATGCTGTGCTTGAGTTATCCAGGGAGTTATATTTGTGAGCTGTTGTCTATTTCAAAGACTTAGCAAATCTAGAACAAGTTCACAGTGTAAGCAGGAGGGTAGTGGTCTTAGATTTATCATAGAATCATAGAATCATAGGGGTTGGAAGGGACCTTGAAAGATCATCTAGTCCAACCCCCCTGCCAGAGCAGGACCACCTAGAGTACATCACACAGGAAGGCGTCCAGGCAGGTTTTGAATGACTCCAGTGAAGGAGACTCCACAACCTCTCTGGGCAGCCTGTTCCAGTGCTCCGGCACCCTCACAGTGAAAAAATTTTTCCTGAAATTTACCTGAAATGCTTCCACTACATTGCCAGTGAGCTGTTGGTTTGCTATGGTGTTTGAAGTTTTTGTTTTAAGACACTGCTTTGTATAGAATTAGTTACCATTTTTTCCCCCTCTGTTTTCCTTTCCTGCAATTGAACTAGGGTGTCTTTGATGCTGGGGATGCACTTGAATGGATCAGATACACAGGTGATGTCAGTATTCTGGAGAGGCTGAAGAAAATTGGTGGAGAAATTGGTGATCATGTTGTTTGGATCTATCTTCAAGTTTTCTTTGTTGAATGTAAGTATGAACACTGGAAGGAACAATGGTGTGGGAAGTCATTTGTGGTGTTATTATGAAATAGTTAATATTTGTATGTATTTCTTTACTCTGGGAGTGACTGGAAAAACTGGTGGTGTGGAGGGGTTTTTGTTAAACGCTTGGCAGAGGATTTTGTCAAAATATTAATTGATATTTTACTTTTAGTTCAAAGATTAATGTAGTTAGCTCATGGGAGTTACTATAAGATATTAACTCTAGCAGTGGAACTTCTGCTGAAATTACAAAAAAAACTCCCAGCCCTGCTGTGTTTGACCTGTGTTAAATGGCTCCTATTATGGTCTGTCTTCTTGCACTCTAGCTTGGCTATTGCACCAAGTAACACATTAGAAAATGAACTTGTATGCGAAGGAGAAAAATCTGTTCATAGTCAAATACTCAAGTACCAATTCTTTAAAATACAAAGCTTTCAGATGCAAATTCTTTAAAACGCAATCAAGTGAAACTCAATTATAAGTACTTGAAATGCTTTATGGTCTGCAGCCAGTTATTGCGGGGTTGCCCAGTAATAACTAATTCCTTTTCTTTTGAACGTTTCTGTTGCTTAATTTGTTTCTGTTATTTAGCTGGTATATCAAATCATGCTTCCAGTCAGAAAACAGAGCATGGTTCTTAACAGCAGAAGATAAATCCTACTTCTTGTCTTTAGTAACTTCTTCACCCACTGTATTTTTCTGCATTTTGTCTCCAGGCAGACGTTATATTATTAAAGTCGCATTGGAAGATTGTAATTTAGTTGAAGAATTTAAAGCTGTGACCTGTGAAAACTGTAGGAAGGTGAGAGAAGACACCAAAGTGTGTTTGTGCTTTTCTTTTCCTTTTTTATTATTTTAAATCGGGGGGGTTAATGATTAAAGATTATAACAATGACCAAATGATTAAAGAGAGAGGTTTCAAAAGCTTGAGTCATTTCCTGGCATGAATAGTTACTTTGATAAATGTTGGCCTAATGAACAGAATATTAGTTGTTTGTCACCAGTGCACATTGGAGGGTGTTCCCTTCCTTGCTCCCCCAAAAGTTCAAGGAAATGAAGTTAATATTGATAGAAGATTGTTCAACTTCATTGCTTTAACACAGAAATAAGACACTCTCAATTCTTTGCCATGTGTTCTCTTAGTGTAGATGTTTGTTTTTTTTTTTCTCTTCGTGATTCTCGTTAATTCCTATGTCTTCCTCGCTACAGTTCCATAGTTCAGGAGCCACTCTGATAGGGACCTGAGTAGGGAACTGGTTGAGCAGTGCTATACTTGGCCTACTTTGCTATTTGACACATGCTTGCTTTTGATGACGACTATATTATGGAGCCCAGGAGACCTTCTGAGTTACAACAAACAATTAAAAAGCAGGAGTATTCTTTTCTGTATAACATTTTCATTTGTACACTTATAAGCTTATTAATTGCAATGAGTTAAAAGTATTAAATTACAACTAACAGTGCATAAGTAACATTCTGTTTTTACAGGCATAAAATCTTAGCTCCTTCTTGTCAAATGTTTTCTTCTTGTTGCAAATAAGTTTAATTACAGTGGTTGTTGAATATTTTTTTTTCTTGATTTCACAGAACAGTGACTCTATGAAACAGAAAGGAAATGAGGAATTTTCCCGCGGAGACTTTGATCGTGCTATAGTTTCATATACTAAAGCCATAGAGTTTTGGTAAGAACTTAAGTGGTTAACTAGGCTGTGTTATGTGTTCAGCTTATTCAGATTTATCTTGTTTTTCTATAATTTTGCATAAGCCACACAGAGGCCAAAGGATACCTAATGTTTTAAAAAGACTACATAATACATTTTTTTGTTCTCTTTATTTCTTGTTGCTGGTGATTGTTTGCACTTTTGCTGCTCCAGCAGTCCGGTTAGGGTTTAAAGCTGATCTAAAATGACTAACAGTAAGTGCAGTATCCCTGAAAGGAAATAAGTTATTTAGTGTGAACAGCCACTTTTAGTATCATCCCTCCTAAATTCTCTTTCAGCAGAACAGAGTGACCAACCATTGCAAATATTTATTGTCTCATCTATGATGCAGAACTAGTGGACAAGAACAAATATTTAAGCGTCTGCTCTTGGTAGCTCTGTATGCAACAGGCTTAATTTTCTTTCATAAGTCTTGATTAATTTCTTCCTGAAAGTCATTTGCTGAAAGGCTTTGGAGACTTTCCTGGGCTCTGTTGAGTGATGAGGAGAGAGAGATTAAGTGAGAGTTTGTGTCATACGCACACAGAGCAATTACCCACTTCCTGCAGTCGGCACCGGATGTCAGCTGGTTACAGAATGCTGGTTTACTGTAATTGCCACTGGTGTAGTCAGGCAAATGCTGCTTTTTCAAGTTCTAGTGTCTATGAAATATGGTGAAATTCATAAAGTCCTACCTTTCATAAAATTTTGGTTGTGCAAATGGTTTTATTTTTTCATTTTGAAGTCTGTAATTTATAATTAATGCAGTTGAAAGGATTAGCATTTTGTTGATGTCTTGCATCAGATTTTGTCACATGGTAGGGTACGTTTCAATCCCAGATTCAAGTTGATTTCAGCCTCCTTCAGAAGTTGACTAGGCTGTGACTGTATCTGAGATGATGGTGCAGGCTAAGAAGGCTTTTCTCAGGGTAGCTAATAAGGGGGAGGGAGGAGCAGAATTCAGTGAAAGAGCAAAGGAAATGCCATGGCTTGGGAAGAGCAAAGGAGGTCTCATGGTCCCCAGGGGCTGGAGATCTGAGCTGTTGTTACAGCTATTTGTTAGAAGTTGTTCTTTGCCCTTAAGACCCTGCTGGAAGGTGGAGGATAGTTCAGTGATGGCTAGCAGCTAGGGAATCCTCCTTCCTCTGGTGTGTGCACTGTCTTCCCTTTCATTCTCTCGGCGGGAGCTGACTTTCATCTGCTTCACCATGCTCCTTCCACAGCTAACTGCATCATCTCTTTGGCTTCCCTCCAGGTGCTTGCTGGATTACATTTATTGGTTCCCCCCAGTCCTTCTCCAATATGTATGTTGGGAGCAGTGCTTTAGCTCTTTAGAACTAGCTGATCTGCCACGTCAGGCAGTTGAGCTTTTCGATGCTTTGTGCCTTTTTTGCTTTTTTCCCCTCTTGGAAACAAAGCTGAGGTTGTAGGAAGCTTACTAGCCATATGCTAGCTATACCTTTGGACCATTTGAGGTGTGCTTTGATATTGGATATGTCAGAACCTAGTGAGCTGGTTGAAGGAGCTTAATTTTTTCTTTTTGTGCGCAGCAGAGCGTGACTTGACTGGAAGTTGTGTTAGTGGGCCCAAATCATACAAATTATTACATAATTAAAGCTAATATTCTCAGGAACTTGTAAATTTATAGTATAGACTACTCAGGGAAGTTTGCATATAATTGATGCTAGAGTGCTTGTAGATAAATATTGTGAAAACTTCCTTCTCCTTAAAATTTTGAAAAGTAATATGCCTCACTAACTTTTAATTTGTTTGTTTGTTTCTTTTTTTTAAGTCCTGCAAACCATCTTCTCTATGGAAACCGAGCTATTTGTTTAATTCTAACAAGGCAGTACAAGTAAGTAACCCCTTGTTTATAATCTGAAATGTTGTGGTAATCTGCAGCTAAAAATCAGCTATATACTTGGGAAAATAGTATTTTTTTAAATTGATGTGCATAGTAATATACTCATAATAAAAGCTTAGAAAACTGATACTAAGAAAAATTAATATTAGCTGTATCTGCTGGCAGTATGTAATACCGCTAAGATGGGGGTGTGTGTGTTATACAACAGACAAGAGGAAAAAAAAAAAAAAAAAGGAAAAAAACAAACCAACCCCCAAAAAAACCCAAAAAACCAAAAACCCTGAACCCACAAACCAAAAAAATCCAAACCAACTCAGTACCTGTGAGTATTGTGATTTTTATTAAACCTCTTGAAGAAGAGATCAGTGTGGGTGTGGGGGTTATTTTCCTTAAGCCAGTAGTTAAGCTGAAAACTTATGAGCAAGGTGGTTGTATACCTTTTATGTAAAGCCTACTAAAGAATTTATTGTTAGGATAATTGAAATCTTAAGGAGCTAATTATTATTAGTCCAGATCTAACTGTTGAAATAAAGAAAAATAACAACGTAGTTAAATTTTATATTCACACGATTCTTAGTTTCTGCCCATTTCCCTGGTGCTAGGCACACCCTTCCACTGCTTCTCTGGGTACTAAAGTTGGCAGTTTTATTGCTGTAGTAGTAGGATTAGAGAGCTGTCAGTGTGCAGAGTCTTTCCCTGGGAGGAATGTCATGTTCATGCCAATGGTTCCTTTTTCCTCACTGTAGGATCCACTTGGGGTCACTTTTATGTTTACTAACGTGCAGTTACATCTTTACTCTGTCTTTGTTGGTCTGCAGCACCCTGTTACATCTGTGTTTACCATATATAGGGCCTTTTACATGTGTTAGATACTGATTCTTACTCCTAATGTAGTATTTGTCCAGATCCAAGTCTGCTTTGTCTTTAATTGACTATTGTTGAGTCGTTTATAGCCATGAGGTCTCCAGTGCCATCTCTTGTTATCTCCTGCCTGTACTCCTTTTGTTGTATCCTGTTTCTTTATTTCTTAAAGCCTTTGCTGTCATATCAGGCCTGTGTTTGTTTACAGGACATAATTTTGGGAGTCAGAAATACCTCATTCTGTGGAAAGAGCAGTAACAAGGAGTTATTCCAGCTAAGTCTATGGTTGCACCACCCAAAGATACACAAAAGTAGAACCTAGACAGGACCTTTGACTGCAGCTCAGCCTCCTCTTGTGCTGTTGTGGATGATTTGGGAGTGGCAGGGGCAACTTCCCTATCCCTGCACCAGCCTGCCGAAAGGTGGCACTGGAGGAAGAGCTGGGTGGGTGAAAACAAAGCATAACAGCACATACTCGAGAACAAGACAAACGCTTCAGATTTTTTTCTGCTCTTTTCAGCTGCTTTTATAATCTCTTAGTACCTTGGGGTTCTGTACCCCACTATTTGTCTTTTAGTCAGGCATTTTTTTTTTTTCTTAATGTTTGGTTCCCTTGGCATATGAATGCAGTGTGATTTCTCCCACTTCAATCACTAGTTCTGTTTGTCTTTTATGTGTTTTTCTTTTTTTTTTTTTTTTTACTAATATTTAAAAATGTGCTTCAGCACCCCTAAATTCTGCCATTACTACCTTGGGTTTCTCTAGCTTGAGAGGGTGTAATTTGTTTTAACTCACTTTCATTTCACAGAGTTAATTCTTCCTGAAATCTCTGAAGAATTGTTTTCCACAACTTTTTGTTTTGAAATTATCTCTTTCAAGTTTCTTTAGTATCCAGCTTTCATGACCATACAGCCTTTCATTCTCCTCCTTCAGATCCCTGTGTGCAAGCATCCCTGTGTGGTGGTAGCATCTAGGCTGTTTCTGAATGCTTTCATGTGAAATGAATCTTGTTCCATATTTCCCTTTCTGGAGGTAAAATAATTAATGCTTTGTAGGCCTTTCCAGGTGTCTCAAGTTAGTTCTTGCTGCAGATGGTTTTTGAATGCCTTGCTGAGTCAGTATGACTCAGCTATCAAAGGAGTGGGGTTATTTGTAAGCTTCCTCATGTGAAGTAATCCATATGTGACTGCTCTTTGTGATTTACTACATCCTGCTTATCTGACACAGCTGTAGTTCAGTGAAGGATGAGTGCTACATCCTGAAGGTACAGAAACCCTGTAACTGCCTGCTTTGGGCAGAGTTGGTATCAGCAGAGACCATTACTGCTACTTTGTGTCCTCTCCTGTAGCTGTAGGAATAGTCTGCTTCTCATCTGATCTGACCAGAACCTTAATTACAGTTATTTTATGACACCGTATATAAAAAGTCAGTGTCAGGCATGTTCTTCATGCTTCCATTGTTGGGAGTTTTGGAGGTTACTGTCTTGGTGTGCAGTCATTAACCCTTGCTGTTGGGGAGCTCACAAAATTAACTTAACAAGGTCATAAGTTCAAAACAAATTTATTCTAATAAAAAATCATTTATCATTTAAAAATCATTTATCTCATTGCTTCAAGGAGGAGAGACTCAATTTGTCCTTTGGCAGGGACCCCATTTCTCACCTAGTCAAGTGTGATCTGTGGTCAAAAATACGATCATGTTGGTCTTCACTGGCTGAGGGTCTTAGATTTCAACCAAGATGTGGGTGTAATGATAGTTCTGTAATCTTGGTGTGACCAAAATTAGCAGAAGTTGTGGTTACCTGAGTTAGCAGTTGTTTTCCAGAAAAAGCGAGTCAGCAGATGTTTTTGTTTTCACCAGAGTTGGCAAATTTTGTGTCTGGATGATCTTTCTTCATCAGGGTGTGTGCAACTGCCATACTTGCACCCTCAGAGCTCTACTATGATTATGTAACTGCTCTCTGACATTATTTCTGTCAAAGTATTTAGGTTTGATACTCGGCTTTTTTTATAAAGGCTGTGCTTTTTAAAGGAGCATGCTGTTAGAATCCAATTAAGGGGTAGGTACCTATGCAGAAATACTGGAAAAACCTAGTAGATAAGGGGAGAAACTAAGTATCTGATGGGTAAAATAGGTGAGACTCTAACATTTTAACTCTAAGTTTCCATTAGGAAGTGTTGTCGCACCTACCTTTACACAGGTGAATAAACTGTTCTTTCATTCACTTTGTGTTAGTGCCTTGTACCTCTCATCTGTGGATTTTTTTTTTTCTGTAGTACAAATAATTAATGCCTCTTCTTTTCCCCTCCCTTCTCTAAGGAGAGCCCTTGTTGATGGAAAAAGAGCCACTGTTTTGAAGCCTAATTGGCCAAAGGTTAGTTTCGTATACATTTCAAAATCATCTTTTGTTGGTACTGCAAACTGGCATAAGAACCCAGAGTCTTAATTACAGGTTTGACCCAGATAGATGTGAAATGTCCGTCACTCTAAATGCAGATGAGACCAATAGAATGAATATGGTACCTTGTGGACTAAGAATTCTGCTTCAGTAAACCAAGTACATAATTTGCTTGTATTTTTAATATAAAATTACTATTTTTAACATGCTTGTAAGTGTTACATGGTGTTCTGTGTGTGTAAAGACAGAAGAAAACATGTTACATTACGTGTAGCTCCATTATCACAGTGCTTCAAAAAATATGTAGTCCTTAAAACTAAAAAGAAAAATCCTGATTGACTATCATGTATTTCCCAATATTCTTGGGTTATGAAATTTACAAAATTGCAAAGTAGTAGTAGAGACTAAGGGGAAAGCAGATGTGTTCTTTTCCAAAGCCAGAGGCTGGATGTTATTACCAGTGAATTAAATTATCTTTGTTTCAGTGTGCTGAAAACTTTGATTATTCATCATTTGATCTGAAATAGGTGGAGTGGATAACTTTTGAGTATGCAAAATTTTTGCTTTGTATTGTCTACTGCAGCTGTTTTGGATAAAATTTTTTTTACTTATTTGCAAGAATGAATGCTTGAAGTTCAAACTTATGTCCACACAGGGTCACTACCACTTCAGTAAGGCACTGTCATTACTGGGGGAACACCAACTGGCTTTGGAAGCTAATGAAAGAGCTCAGGAGCTATGCAAGAATGTTCTTGGTGGACTTAAGGATCTTATTCAACAAAGTGACACGTTAAAGAAGACATTAGAAGAAATGAATGGTAACCTTTGCTGATTTCAAGATCTGCCTTGAACACAGCAAAATTCTTTCATTGGCAACCTTCCCTTGAAACTAGCTAATTGCTTTTTTTTTATATTTATTTTATAGGTGTTAAACAACAGAAACAGAAACCAAAGAAGCCACTTCCTGAGAAAAAGTAAGCAACTGTCAAGTCTGCTTTTCTTTTCTTGATCTTAGTATAAGATTGAAGTAAAACATGGCATAGATACTGCTTAGGTTTTGTTATCTACTGGTAAGTAAAAATGGAGGGAATAACTTATCAGAATTGCAACCAAAGTGCAGTCTAGGAAAAAGGAGGACTTTTAGGAACTAAATAACCTATCTTGAGATGTGTTCCGCTCCCAAGTGGTTTCCTTCAGCATCAAGTTTTGCCCTGTTGGAAACAATAGGAGACAGTTACACTTCAATGGTTTTTCTCCTCCCAACTTGAAGTACTTTGAGGAAATTTGGTGCCTGCAAATGTCAATGTGATCACACCCACTTTTTTGTCTTAACTTTGCTGTATAAAGTTTGCTAGGAGATCAAGCTGATCTGAGGAAGCGAATGCTAGCAAATGCATTTTGGCAATGGCAAAAATGAATGTGTATCCTGATTTATAGGAACTTGGTTTTGACACATCTATTCTGTGCGTTTGCCTTGCATAGAGAGTGTAAGAGAGATCCTTTATTCACAGATTCAGCTAACTTATGGCATATATTTTATCTTGTATATTAAACATTTTTCTGAAATATTTTTTGGTTGTTATTGGTCTACTTGTAGTGTTGTGCTATGTGTCATTCAAGAACAGTACAGCAAGTAAATTACTAAACAAATTTTTATAAACTTGAAAATTCTGGAGGAACTTAAATATATTTCCCATGTATATTGCACAAATAAAATGTGGCCTTGGGCAAGACTTATTTTAAAAAAATAATTACCTTTTTTTTAAAAGTGCAGTAATTCAGTTTCTCTCTCTTTTATAAAAAATGGTGCTTTTTGGTAATATTTTTGCATAGCTTTGAACTGTGGAATTTGAAACCAGAAAAAATGGCTGCTTAATCAAATCCTTTAAATGTGCTTATGGCATTACCCTTCTATGAGCGGTAGAATTCTTGTATTCGTCTTTATTTTTTCCATGATAAATGTATAAATACGGGGAAAAGACACCGACATTGGAAGAACTAGAGTTCTCTCTTTTTACATATCAGAGACTGCAGTTCTTCAGAATCCCAGTTAACAATTTCTCAAGAACAAAAAGATATAGAAAAAGACAGAAAGACAACACAGTCTGATCCTAGAGATCATCACTGTCATCAAAAACGTGATACCATGGTAAGTTACACTGCAGCTGACATTGCAAGACTAAAAGTGTCCTGGAATGTGTGTTTTTAATGGTGTGGATGAAATTTTGCAGCCACTGTGTCTTAATAATTGTGTATTTCTTGTTCAGGTGAGAATTTTCCTGTAATATTTAACTACCAGGTCTGTGTTCAGAGCTTTGGATTTGAAAGGAGGTGGTAGGTGGTTGCTTGAATGAGAAGATGGAGGCTGGAGGAGGAGAGGGTCTCTTTGGGTTTATTGATAGTGAGACTGAATTCACATCTCATTTAATTGGCTGTCTGGTTGTGCCTGTCCATGTGCATTGAGATGTGGCTTCCCTTTGGCTTTAGGAGAGGATTTAAGTTATTACATACTGGTGTAGTGGAGTTCAGTGGGAGATGCTTTAGCCAAAGTTAATTCATATACAGGGCTTTTGCTATACTGGAGCATTGTTTTGCACTGGTATTGTGATGTTAAGGTATTTGCATGGTCATAGACCGCGGTTTTCATGCTCTGTAAACAAATTTCTATAGGAAGAACATTAGTTAAATAATATGCTTAACTGGATTGTATTTAAACCTAGGATTTTAAGGTTCTTAAATACCTATTTGGCTTGTGTGTTTAAAGCAAGTGTAGTATAGTGCTAAAAGGCAAGATGGGCTTGTGTAATTTTAGTAGCCCTTTGTCACTGTTTAGATAAATTCTTTCTATTTAAAAGGCCGTGTATAAGTGCAAATATTCTGCTAGATTGTTTTTAACTTTTTTGGTGAGGAAGGATTAAAAGAGGAAGTGAGGCTGTTGCGGGGAAGATTTAAACTGCTTAGAGAACCACTGCCAAAGGTAGCAGCAAAAGCAGTTCTATTGAAGTAAGTTGTTGGAAAAGTGGGGCTTAACCAAGTGCTATGGCAAGGTTCAATCTGTTACTTGACTGCACAGAGGATATAATAATGTTTCAAAGTTACCGATGCAAGATCTTAATGCCCTGTTATACAAGGTTGTGTATGATATTGCTCATTTACTAAAGATCTGCAGCTGGTAAGGGGTCTCTCAACCTGGGGGAGTAACCTAGAGAGGAGTCCCAGCTCAAGGGGAGATCATCGCCATGCTGCCAGATGTTTAAGAGGGGGAGAGAGCTCAAAAAATAAACTCATTCAGGCTCTTAGAGTTATGGAATACAATGGTTGACTCATAGTCAAATCATATACAATGGAAAAGGTAGGCATGAGATTCCTTGTACCCACAACTAACTTTGTTCCTTGACCAAATGAATTTTTAAGAGCCATTTGCTATTTATGTGTTAACTGGATGATTGGTGTTCCAGTATCCAGGCTCACCACATCAGCCTGTCCTTCTATTGATTTTCAAAAAGAAGGTGAATTAAAAATTCATGGCCTGGTCACAGCCTAGGCTTTTACTTCCTTTAGAACTTTGAACCAAACTACCACTAGTTTGGTCAAGGAGTTGAGTGCATCACTGGCAGAAGCTTAATAATGTAAATGTTCTCTGTTCATAGTTGATTTTTGTTCCTGAAAAAGGATAGATGTTAGTGAGGCATGACCAAGGAAATCCCCCAATCAAAGCCTCTAATTCTGCCTTTTAGAAGGCTGTTTTACTGTTGGAAGTGCAGTGGTTTAACCTTGTCACTGTTTAACCTGAGTAGTCGGCTCAGCCCCATGCAGCTGCTTGCTTATTCCCCTCAGCATGCTGGAGGAGAAAATACTAAATATAAAAGTGGCAAAAGTCATAGGTTGAGATAAAGACATTTAAACAGACAAAGCAAAATGAAGAATTGATTCACTGTTTCTGGGCAGATGTTCAGCCATTTTCAGGAAAGCGGAGCTTCATCATGTGTAAGGTTACTTGGAAAGACAGATGCCATAACTCAGAACTTTCCCCCTTCTTCCCCCGGCTGCACGACATCACGTGGCATGGGAAAATCGCTTTGGTCAGCTGGTGTCAGTTCTGCTGGTTGTGTCACCCCCAGCCTACTTGCTGGTGGGGCAGCCTGTGAACCAGAAAAGGCCTTGATGCTGTGCAAACACTGCTCGGCAACAGCTAAAACATCCCTGACTTATCAACACTGTTCCAATCACAAGTCCAAAACGCAGCCCCATATGAGCTGCTATGAGGAAAGCTGACTTTCCCAGCCAAAACCAGCACATATGTTTTTATTTTTTAAAAAAATTAACACGTGCTAAAAAAAAAAAAAAAGGAAGTTGAGGGATTTTGTTGGTGCTTTCCTTATTTTAGGTGTGTTTCGGAGCTGGATGTCAATGGAATTTCCCAGCTGCTGCTGTCTTTGTGCCTATCTGGTAGCCAGTATTATGGGAAGCCTGTAGAGCATTTCTGCACAGAAATTTTCTTGAGTGGTTGACTTTGCTGGGTGCATGCAGGCTGAGAGGCCTACTGTGACAGCACAGAATGAAAAAATTCAATAGTCAGCCTCCAGTTTACATGCAGACAATTCCTCTCTTTCACACTAATTACCTATTTAAAGAAATTGTATCTCTTTCTGATCATCTTTATTATCATTATTGTAAGATAATAAATATATATTCTAACTGGAGTTATTTAGCCTGTAAAGTATGTTATAAATAAGCTACATAATACAGAAAAGTGGATGTTTTCTATAGTGTGACTCTATTAGCAAGGTCAAAACAGTTTAGTACACACATGTAGAAAAAAAACTTTTGGGTTTCACAGGCGGGTGGGGCAGCAAAAAAAATGACTCATTAGTGGGGAAACTGAAACTAATGTACAAGGGCAACGGGAAGGAAATAAAAGTTGAAACTTGTTGAAAAAAGCCGTCTGTAGAATGCTCAAGAAGTACGTTAAAGATTTTCTTTTACTTTCATCTGCTTTTATGCTATGTATCTTCATAATGTAGGTCTGTAAATTCATTATTCTTTAGGACAAATATTACTATGAAAAGGTTAGTATTTGTCAGACTAGTAGATGATATAAATTGATAAGGATTTAGGGGGGAAAGTGTAAGTGTACAAATACCCTTTTATTAATGAAATTTTTCTTTACCTCCTGGTTGGGGACATAATAGACTGTATTATCATTGTGATTTCTTTGTTTCAATGTTAGTATTTTAGATATTTCTTTGTTAAAGTTTAGTGAGTAATTTGTTCTTGTTTGGGTTTTTGAGTGTGTGGTTATTTCTGGGGTGGTGTGTGTTTTTGTGTGGTTTGGTTTTTGTTTGTGTTTTGTTTGTGTTTTTTTTTTAAATCTGGGTAAAATGAAACTAACCTATTTGTTGTTAGGTGGCTGACATCCAAAGAACAGAAAGCAAAGGTTCCTCTCTGGAGCTCCGACCAAGTGAGTTTGGTTTTGCTATTTCTGAAGTCCGAGTCGATTCTTTCCTTGCTGTTGTTGTTATTAATAAGCAAATGTGTATCTGTTATTTTTCACAACAGTAAGCTACCATGTTTCATTTCTTTTCCTGTTAGCATGCAGTTACTTAGATAATTCTCTCCTGTATTTCAGTCTTCTTTCCTTCCTGCTTTTGTAGTTTGACTCTACTTTACAGGGATGAATTCAGAAATGACACTGGAATTAAAAAGCAAGACTCCTGAGTCACAGGCTAGAAATGCTTTCTTTCCTTTTGAGACAGGTATGGGATCTAAAAGGATCTAAATTTAAGAGAAGTGTATGGGTAGATTAGTAATCACAGAAGAACTATGAATAATGAAAAGCTCCATATAGATCCTTAAGCAAATAATCCTGCAGTTAGAGAGGATGGAGACCACAAAATGTTTGTCAGAGTGGATTTTTAGTGAGAAGCGTTAAGAAGTATAAGCTACTGTGATTTCTTGTTCATAGTGAAGTGCAAGCAGTTCTGATCTTCAGAGTGAAATCTTTTCATGAATTTTGCATGCTTGCTTGTTTGTTATGTTTTGGTGGTTGTTTTTTTTTTTATCACCCACTAAACCTGCTGTAACAAAGAAAGCATAAGATATTTCCGTGATGTGCAAATTTAAAAAAAAGTATAATGTTTGCATGGAATAATCCTACAGTTGCATGCTCATGCCATACTCTCAAGTTGTGACCTCCAGGGCAGTGAGTCCTTCTAGTCCTGACCATATACCAGTCTGAAGTCACTGGTGCCCAGCTCTGCTGTTCTTGGGACTCCACATAGACAAACAGTTAGCCAAACAGGTGCCAAAGTGCTAAGTACTTGAAGATTTGATTTTAGGAAACCAGTGAAGATATATGATAAAATATTATTTTTAAATGAGCAGTAGAAGTGATCTTACTCTTGTGGACTTCGGGCATATGCTAGCATCTTGAAAAAATTAAAAGATTTATTGGGAGGTGGAAAATGTGGGAAACGGCAAAAGAAGGATCAAGGTGAATTTGTTAGATGTTATGTGGTGGGAGAATAAATGGAAAAAAAAAAAAACCCAACCCCTATGAAGTGTTGAAGGAACTTAATGCAGAAGGCATAAAGAAGGGTGGAGGGTTTTAGAAAGAGGAAGTCAAGCTCTGGAAGACAACTCCATTTTCAGGAACTATACTTTGCTCCTTTCCACCATCTCAATCTGAGATGCACGGAGGCCATAGGAAATTTTGAATGAGTTTTAAGCAAGTGTCAACAGAGTGAATCCAGACAACTTCATGAGCGAGAAGGTGTGGTGTGACTAGTAACGGAGTCTAATGACACCTTGTAAATAAGGCTTTATTGAGGCAGTGGAAAAAGTCAGCATGCCCATATGGTGACCTCCTCAGTCACCAGCAGCAAGCACAGGACTGCATGGATGCCGAGGCTCCAGGGCACCGCCAGGGACACTCGGTGTCCGTGATGTGCAGAAAAGCTCCACAAGCCCCTGAAGCGGTAAAGTAGGTGTGTGTTTATCCAGCGCCAGGCGCACGCGGGGTCTCTCCACAAAGACATGCCGCCCTCTGCATCACCTGTCCTTCTCCTTATTCTCTAAAGTCTTACATGTGCATTAAGTTTCACAGTACACCTGTATATGTTCATTGGCTACCCCCACCCACCCTCGCTTCGTGTTATAATTCGCTTATCAGTCCTCCTTGCGCAGTGCTCTCCGGTGGTTGTCAAGATGAAGTAAACAAGTCTTCCTCGGAGTTAAGCTTTTCACCTCGCCTTCTTGTGCACTCTCTCTGGACTCTTGGTTTTGGCTGGAATTAGGGGTCCGAGCAGTCCTCCTTGTCTCAGTGACCTTGCAAGTCTTACACTCTCTTGTCCTGCTCTGACAGGCAGTTCCTTCCTTACCGCAATGGCTTAGCAGCCGGTACGTGATGAGGGGTGCAGCTGGCGCAGCTGGGGAGCAGTGCACCCTGCCTTCGCAGGCACAGGAAAGGCTGAGTAAAATACATGATGTCTAAACAGTTACCCTCAATTAAACGTTCCTAACCTCTAATTCCTTGTCTCAGTCCCCCATTTTCTAGAAAATTAGTAAATTCTTTTACTAAATTATTCATTTTTTTCAAGGGGGTTTTTGAAGTATTTTCCACTATCTACTTTTCTATGTAAATTGGTATTTCTTCCAAGCTTCGTAATTGGTTAAATTCTTTTTACAGCAGTGAAAGAAACATTGGGTTAATAAATATGTCATTAATACTAACACACCTAAGGCTAACAAAATATAAAAAGCTACTTTAAGCAGGCCAAGTTTGGGAGCCAAGAGGTAAGTTTATCCCCCTGTTCCTGAAAAGCACATGAGGTGTCATCAAGGGTGATAGCATGGAGTGTCTGAGTCTGTTTCCATATATTGTGCAGATCTGTAAGGATGCGCTGGCTTTGGTCCACATATATGCCACAACTAGAGTTAATTATACTACAGACTGCCCTTATGAGGCTAGTATCATATCTAAAGCTATTTGATTTTGCATAACAACTTGAGATAAAGAAGAGAGTTCTTCTTGGAGGGCTCTTACTGCATCCATGGTCCCGTTTTCTATTATTTCTATAGTTGCAGATATATTTACAATTGCTTTTTCTAGTTTACTCACTCCAAATGGAAGAAAAAGCTATCTAACAAAGCTGTGGAAAGCAGATGGATGGGTAGTTAATGGATTATCAGTATTTTGTTTGGTTTTTATAAATGTTTGGACCCATCCTCTTAGGGGATGTTTTCTATCTTAAGATGGTTATATCGGGGGTTGCTGCCCCTAGAGTACATGTTCCTCTCCAATCTGAGGGAGGGCTCTTTCTAGCTGTTGTACCACATATCCAAAACCATCCCTTTACTTGTGGTACTGGCCATGATGTCATATTGAATAGGTTCTGAATTCCTATCATTATAGTTCTGTTACACCAGGACAGGGTCCCTACATATATGGAATTTGAATATCGAATGTCATATTCCTTTTTACATCTTCTAAAGCATAACAAAAATGACTCATTACTGGGCAGTTTGGGGACATGGACTTTAAATGTCATTTCTGATATTTCCTGACCTGAAAATGAAATATTTGCCCACCAGTGACTTATAGTGAAAGGATTCCCTGTTTCATTTGATGGTAACAGTATCCCAATCAAGGGAATTTCCTCAATCATGGTTTTTGGCAAATGAGTACATATCCAACATTCAGAAAGGCTCCAAGCCGTAGACATAGTATTCATTAATCAAATGTATTGATTACTCTCCCAAGCTGCACATCCCCAAGTTCCCATGACTATTGGGAGCAAAGCAATTTTCTTGGTTAAATTTCTGTAACCTAAATTACTAAACATTCTTGAAGGCAGTATACTCATTTTGCTCGAGTGAGCTTTAGTTTCAGTTCATTATCACCCGGTGTTATTTTCCAAGGGACCTCTGGAGCCTTCTTTACTGGAGTGTGGTGGATCCAAGTGCTTTGTTCCTTGATCTTAATTGCGGTGAAAGTGGCGAGAAGCACCTGTAATGGTCCTTCCCACTGTGATTGCAGAGTTTTTTTCTGCAAGAGACTTAACATATACATAATCTTCAGGCTGTATGTCATGTAGTCGTCCATCCAGCCCTCTGCTCCGAGTTCCAGCCACGTGCTTTTCAATTTTTCTGAGTTGTTTGCTCCGGGCCATCATATAAGTGGTCAGCAGTTTGTCTAAGCTGCTGATGTTGGTAAAGCAGCGAGGTGTCAGAAGGCTAGCTGATTTTTAGAAAGGTTGAGGATGGAAGAAAGATAATGATGAGCTGAATTTGGGAGAGCACGAAAAATTCTTCTAGGCTAAAGAGACTGTAGTGTTGAAAGATTGACAAAGAGTTGTTTTGCAAGATAAGGCCATAAGGGGTGATAATGGGACATTAAGCTAAAAAGGAGGCGGTGTCTTGGAAGAAATAACGTAAGAATTGGTGGAATGGTCACCTTTCTATAGCTAATTAAAATGTGAATGCCCCACCTCTCAGACACACACAAGCTATTGTCAAAAGGAAAAAGGTTAACAAAGGTTCCAGACTTCACACCCGAAGTAAACGGCATCACACCTGAGTGGTCCCAAAAGATAGCAGGAGCCTCGAGATGAGGGAGTAGTAAATTACTGTCTTAAAATGTAAAGTTAGGAGTGACAAATTGACTGACAAATCATTTTCCTTCCTGTAGTTTCTTTTTTGTTACTGTTTGACACACAAAACCCGGCTTATGTCTCAAAGGTGTAGTCCTTTTGCAAATTATCGCCTGGCACCCCTTTTCTGCATGGAACTGGAATAAAAGCAAATATATCGACCCTGGCTTTTGCAGACCAGGTAAAGAACATAGTTTTGGGACAGCAGTAGGACTGTGAGATGTTGAATGTAGTAACATCAAAAAGCCTGTGCTGATTCCATGGGTATTTTTTGTCTGTTCCTCCTCCTCTGCCCCTCAGTTACTGTGTCAGTACTGATGTAGAACGTGGTGTTGGATTTGGAAGGGAGTTCTGCTCTGAATGGCTAGCTGGCACAGGGTCAGTGTGGGTGGGGAAGAGTAGCTTTCGTTTTCACAGCCTTTGTTCACTTAAAGGCTTCAGACTTGCAGGAGGTTTAATGTGAAGGAACTTTATGCCACTGTATCTTATCTTAAAGTTACTGTCTTTTTTAATTTCAGTTTTTGTCTGCATGTGCTATTTTTTTGAGAATGTGTGCATTTGTGTTAAATATATTTGCTTACTCTTGATAGGAATGTCTAACAAAAGTGATACTACTTTTACTAATATTTTAAAATGTTTGTGGGGTAAGTGAATCATGTTTGCTGTTGAACTAATGTATTTCCTTAAATATTTTAACTAATTCATCAAGATGTGCTTGTTAATGTTATTTAAAAGTATTTTTAAAAATCGGAAAGTATCATTTTCAGTTGGGCGTTATATGGGAGTAGTAGTTGTTTCTGTAGGAAATTTTCCAGAAATTATTTTTGTTGAATGGCTTTTAAAGTTGGGTAGTCTCAATCTCTAATTGGTTAAATGGTGATATACTTGAAGTATTTTCTGTCTTTCAAAAGGATTGTTTTCTATCGTTTAAATGTCTCTATTATGATGATTTTTTGATGATTATTAGTGTAGCTTTGGAGTTTTTAATGCTTATGAACTGTTTTAACACCTATTCAGACTCCTGTGTGACAATTTCAAGAAATGGTTCATGAAATAACTTAGTCTTTGTGACACTTGATTTTTGTTCTGATTAAATTTTATATGACTATTTTTTAATGAAAAATTACTTTCCTGGCACAAGGCATGAAGTACATAATGCATATGATTTAGATTGAGAAATTAGTACGTGAGACAACATGCCACTGGCTTGTGAGATTACTCGGATAGGTAGTTAGATGTTTTTCCAGTGTCTTTCAGTATTTTTGTGTCTGGTTATATAATACTTCTCAAAGTATCATGAATTAAATATTTTAAAGCATAGATAGTTACTGAAGCTTTATATATAAAATTATGGACTCATTTTTTCATATGTGATTTTATGGTAGTTCAGCATAAGTGTACTAATAAATCAAGCAATATTTAATGATTTATGTAGGTGTACCTTACCTTTAGGCTCCAGTGCTTGAATCCCTTGAATCCAGATGCTGGACTCTCTGTGATTCTATCCAACATTAGCAAGCCACGTTTGCCTCCTAAACTGCTTCTGAAAGGTGATAGCTGGAACTGCCCCCCTCTTGGACCAGGTAGCTGAGGCAGGAGGTGGCATTCCCATGTGCCTTGTAAAATCCATTAGATCTAACTAGGAGAAAAATCTGCTGCTCTGCACCCCTGTCAGCTTACCACGGGTAAGAGGGAGCACCTCCAACATGTGACACCCAACAGTTCTGTAACTGAATTAGCTACTGGCTGGTTCCTCACCAGTCCTGAAATACTACTTTTTGACTTGTTTGTCTAACTGTTTGGTTACTAGAAGGCAGGTCTCCCACAAGTGGATTTTATCACTGTTGCTGTTGAGTCAGTAATGCCTTGTAAAGTTCGAACTTAAAATTTTTGAAAGTTAAGAACTTCTTGAGTTAATCACGATTGAGTATGCATGTGCACAATCAGACACTTAATATTATGTTTTAATTCCACAGAAAATGGCTGAGAGGTGATTTTGCAGTTAATGGCATGTCTTTCTGGATTTGAGCAGTCACGATAAAGTTTTAGAACATATTTTCTACTTCCTTGTTACTAATGAATTGTTTATTCAGCTTGTAGAGCACTGTAACTAATCAACAGTGTGAGATCTCTGAAGTTGTAAAGTGCATTAACAAAGTTTTCAGTCTTTGACATTGTTTCAGAAATATAAAATAAACAGTATCACATGACAGATTCTTTCTTGTCTTTGGGCTGCAGTATTTCTACATTGTCAGGTTTATTTTGTAATCGGGGACCTTTATCTTGATCCAACTCATAGATTTATGTTTCTAAGATTAATGGGGGTTGAACTTAACTCCTTTGGCAATGTATTTGTGAAGCGGTAGTTTCTTTGAGTAAAACTTTGTAGTAAAAATTGAACATCCGTAGTGAACTGTTATTCCCTTTAAAAATTGTAGTTGTCAGCTGTGATTTCATATAACGTACTGATATCTTTATCTTGGAGTTAACTTTAGTAGTTGATACAATCTGGTATTATCAGATGATGTCTTGCAGAATCTTAGGATTCTTCTGTTTATTTGAAAGATCTTTTTCCCTTTATAGGATTAATGAAATCCTCTATTAATTAAAAAAATATCAAATTCATACTGTAACACTCGGAATTAAAACACTTTTTTAAAAGAAAAATTTATGCTCTATTTGTAAGGCAAAAAGAGAGTTCCAGTCCTTCCTCTTCAACCTCTTTGTTTTAGGTGATGATCATTTTGTTTGAAATACTTTTTCTCATTGCAGGCCAAAGTCATCAAAACAAAGGAAGGCCAAAACTCAAACCTGGTGACTCTGAAAAGACAAGGTAAGAAATTTTATTTATTTTTAATTTTATTACTATTTTGAGTTATTTTATGTACAGTTACAAAGGATTTAAAGCAAGTTTGACTTGCTGCTTGCTTTGTTTACATTGTTCACATACTCTAAAGGATACAGTTCGTGTTGAGATAGCTGACTAAAGTTCACAAAATTCCAGTTTTCACAAAGAGCCTGAGTTATTTGTTGAAAACTACTTCCCAAAGCTCAGATGAATTTTAGTAAATGAAGGCATAATTTCAATAACCTCTGTTTAAAACTTGCCCAAAAGCAAGTCACACAGCGTAGCTGTAAGAAAAAATTTGCTTCCTTTATAGCCAAAGATAGTAGGAATCTTGTTCCAGTTGTTACATTCAGACTTAACACCACAACATCACTCAAGGTCTGTCTTATTTTCAAGGCCTCTTTGTACTAGTTCTACTCCATTATTCTACCAAATAATTTTTAAAACTTCTCTGACAGTTCATATGCTTACTTAGAAGAAACAGTTTGACTGTGAGCAACAGTTTGACTTGTATATCAGTCTCAGGTTTGAATACTAGAAAAGAACTTTTACTTAAGGAGTTCTTTAGTTTTTTGTAGACTTGATTTTTTGCTTAAGGTGTATCAGTGTCTGATTTTAAGTACACAAATACTCCCCAATAAAACATACTGAATGTACATGGGTATGTTTAGTGGTTTGGTGGCAGAGTTAAATTAATTGAGATAAAAAGCATTAGAGATTTTATGGACAAAATTTATACTTCCATCTGTTATAACTTTTAAAACAAAGTTTAACAGAAGAGAGAATGATTTCCAGTGATACTGAGGCCAATAGTGATACATCCTCCAAACAGGTTTAATGAAAGCACTGCATTGATAGATGATTCCATATGCCAATGTATTTCCTCATCTAATAGTTGAGGAGTAAAGAACTGTTATTGATGACTTATTTGTAAGGTGACTGAGGCAAATAATGACTTACTACTTAAGCACACACAGAGGTGGAAGCTTTCAGTGTTTTAACTTGATCTGTGAAATTAGACAAATTAAGCTTTGACTGTACATTCTTGCATGTTTCGTCAGCTAGTGTTTTTTATTTGTTTTGGGTGATTACAAACAGGTGAGGGGTACAGCAAAATAAGTGGCTTACATTGAAACAGGAAAGTTTCTATTAAGTCATAATTTTTAGAGGCAGATTTCTCATGCAGAAGAATCTGAGCCCTTAGGAAACCTGGGAGCTGAACCAGATTATTCCAAGTCCTAATCTTAAGTGTGTATGACCACGAAACCTACTGTCTTTTAATCTGTACTTACCACAGAACAGTCCTGTTGTTTTCACATAACTCTTTGAATAGCACTGTAGCTAGGACAATTGAGACACTGTCACAGAAGAGGTAATTTATGTTATTTAACTGGGTTGCCACTGATGCGTTTAGCCTTTCATTTAAAATGGGAGGGGAAAAATGTTAGAATTCACTGTGGGAAGAAATCCTCTTCAGCTGAACCATCTACAAAATAGCTTCTCCCATGGGGAAGTTTATTAAACTTATAAAACCCACACTATTTCTCAACAAGTGAGGTGCATGGTCAGTTGCTGTCTCATCTCTGTTTCTGCAAATAGCAGATTGCTTGGCTTCCAGAAATCTAAGGAATCCTGTGACACAGTAAAGTCTTTATCTCACATGAGTGTCCAATGCCCTTGAATGTGGGACAGCACTGTATGTGCATTAGCAGAAAGCAGTATAGTAGCATTAAGCATTAACTAGGAGTCTTAGCACTGAGCATTTCATTTAGAGTATTAAGCAGTACTTTGCCTGTTCCTTACACTTTCTTCCTTCTCTAGCTGTGTGTGGCTTTTCTGCTACAGTAGTGGAAAGGAAGAGCTGGGAAGAGCAGCTCTGGTCCTCTCCTCTGCTGTTCTGGCCCCCACCATGTGCAGCTGCTACACGTGTTTGATTTTAAGTGATGGTTGTACTAGAATAAAGGGTGTTGTACTTTGGAAGACTAGAGAAGGGGAAGGAGGCTGAAACAGCCTCTTATACTGCTGCCTTTAGGGAGCTTCTGGTCACCTATCCCATCACTTGGTAAGATCAACTCAGCTGGGAATAAGATGGAAAAGATAAAAGAAAACAAGAAAAATGATGGAGAAGACTGCTACTTCCTTGAAGCCCTAGTGATTCCTGAGCCAGAAGAATATGAACTGCATCAACAGTACCATAGTCTTTGATAGTGCTATAGCAGTTATTACTGCAGTTGTCAACGTGTGCCATAATAATCTCTAGCACACAGGTGAATGTGATGTGGTTGATGAAAGAGCAGACGTTTCTTTCTTGCAAATAAGATTACATATAAAGTACATGTACAAACTCATGGTGCCATTGTCCTGTTATTTGTAGAGATCACCTTGACTTCAAGATAGAGTCTAAAGCCATGCAAGAGAAACTCTTCTGTAATGTGCAACAGGTAACTGGGAATTCCTTCTCATATGGCCTTAAGCATAAATCATTTGTCACCTTTTAGTAACACTGTACAACATCTTGATTAATTTAAAAATGTAACACTTCATGCTTGGCATGAGTTTTATCAAGACACAAAGGTTATGTGATGACACTGATTTATACTGTCTTGTGGCTGATGGTCTTCTTTTTGCTTCTCTTCTGTCCCTTCCTGTAACACCTCACACTGGAAATTAGTGTAACAAAACTCAGTGTAGTAATACAGTAACTGATTAAACCCATGAGTAAATAACATATCTCCCTTGTATTTTAGTTTGTAAGAAAAACAACAAAAATTACTGGGAATCATTCAGAGATTTAGAATACCCCTCCCAATGTTCCGACTAAATATGTTTTCCTGTGTTTGATACATACTTTTAGAAATAATCATAGAACACTGTATTGAATGGCTGTTTAATATTCTATGAAATCCATAAATTGAGAATTCTTCTAGGGTCTTATCAGCAATGAATTATGAGTATCCCTAAGGTCTTGGATGAAATTGCGGGGTTGTACATAATCAATTTCTCTCTGTTAATTTGGGGAAGACAACAGAAATCTCCATTCTGGTTAATTACCCCATAAGACAAGGATTCAGAAGGTGCAGGTTCTGCCTGTATTAAGAACCCTTATTTCCTTTAAAATACCTGTTTTTGTAAGGCTAACACATGACTAGTATTGAAAGTAATGTTTTTAGTTGGCTTAATCAGCTTCATGGAGCTGATTCATGGACAGTCAGATTCATGGACTTCCAATGTCATGGAGCTTAACATTAAAATAATATAATTTATTCTGTCCTATAACTATGCTTTGACAACATTAATTTGTATCAATAATTCTAGGAAGTTAAAATGTCTTAATCGTTTTTTCATTAACTCATTTCTGTATCTTGGTCTTTTTATTTATACTTTCCACTATCACTTCCACTTTTGTTTATAAGATCACCAGTATTTTTTTATGGTTGTCCTTTTTGGTTGGTTGACATGATGAAGACAAAATAAGATTGAATGTATTAGGAAAATACATTCAATACATGCTTTAAATTTAGTATGTCAAAAGCTTAATTTAGTTCACAGGAAGACAATTAAGTACACTGTTAGAATATTGTTAAAAAAATTGAAACCCTTTCAGGGAAGAAATTTTTTCTAATACCCAGCCTAAATATCCCCTGGCACAACTTGAGGCCGTTTCCTCTTGTCCTATCACTTGTTATTTGGGAGAAGAGACCAACCCCCACCTTGCTTCAGCCTCCTTTGAGGCACTTGTAGAGGGTGATAATGTCTCCCCTGAGCCGCCTTTTCTCCAGGCTAAACAGCCCCAGTTCCCTCAGGCGCTCCTCATAAGACTTGTGCTTTAGACCCTTCACCAGGGTCTTTTAAGACCAGGCTCAAATATTACTTTATGGAGGGAAAGAAAAGGAGCAGTTAGCGAAAAGCTTGTTAAGTAGGGTTACTTCTTACTGAAGATTAATAGTGAAATGAGATGGTGGCTTAAAATACACAGGTGGGCTTTCTTGTAACTTTTTTTTTAATGCTTAGGATTGCAGGAGTAAGTGCTGAAGGAGCTTCTTAAATAGTCAAATTACTTCTACCCTTGTACAATGATTTGCTTCCCAAAGCTAATTTTCTTTTAGTGTTTCAATAGAGCAAGGAAATAAAGCTCCTAATTTTGCAACTGCTTGGCTTGATTTATAGTATCACTACTGGAAATTCCCACAGACATCAGGAAGTATCTGTAGTGATAGGCTAATAACACAATGCTCTCTGAAACCTTCTAGCCTTAACTATTAACTGAATGGGGAGAAAGAAAAACGTTTGTACACAAAAAGGAGTGTACAAGTGAGGAAAAGAATGTCTGAGGTGCTTTTTTTAAGTGTAAGAAGAATTAAAATGATGCCTGAACTAAGCTTGAAACTTTCTGGAGAGAAAAGGATCTAAACTTAGTACAAAAACTAGATTTTTAAGAGATTGGCAGCAAAAGGTCCATGAAAAAATCTTAATGTTTTAGAAGTTCCATTTAAAACAGCTTTCTAAAAATATACCTGATTTGCTGCTTTAAGAGTGAAATTGTAAAAACTGTAGGAAGTACAGAATTTTAACAGTTGTCTGATACATATTTTAGCTAATAGCTTCCTTGCTTTTTTTTAAAAAAAAGACTTTTTTTTTGGACTTACTGTTCTCTTAAATATTCTAGGTGGATTTAATTATGTTGCCAGAAGAGGTTAAATCCCTTGTGCGTGACGCTTATACAGCCTTGATGGACCAGCGGTGTCACAGTGCTGAACAAGCCTTTTCACAGTTGTTAAGCATTCTAAATCCCGCAGAATTAAAGGTAAGCTGAGAGGAATAACAGAGTTTATTGGAGGAATTTAAGTTTATGCTTTCATTGTTTCCTTCCACCAAAATAGTCATTATTATTGAATTGTTGCCTGTGATGTTGATTACAGTGCCAATCACTGATAAGTCTGTTAATGAACTTACAAAGAGAACAGGATAAAAAAACCCAGACAATAGTACCATAGGATGTATTTTTGTAATGTTCATCCTACATGTGTGTTTCTAGATGCAGTCCACAAAAAATATTTACCAAAAATGTATCTAGCCAATCAGTCACTGACCCATTTGTTGTCCTAGATTTCTTTAAATTGTTGTACTGTAGCATTTTGTATGACAATGTACGTGCACGTTTTGCTGCGTTTCAAGTTCCCATTTTAATAAGGGCTGTTGCAGTGCCAGCAGGTCTGTCCAGGCAAGTACTGCACCAATTCATCTGGAACTGACATCTGGTTTTTTAGGAGGAAAAAGGTTAAGGAAAGGAATTTTTATTTTAAAAAAAAAAAGGGAAAAAAACATGCTCAATTTTAAACATGAAATACAGCGAAGACTCACTGCACTGCATGAAGTCAACGTACTAAGGCATGCAGCTACAGCACTTCTGATAGCAGAAGTTTCAGGGTGTGTCACTTAGAGATGTATAGGGAAGCCAAATGACCAACAGTTAAGGTGTAGTTAACTGTCACTTTTTATGTTAATTGTGACACAAATCTGGGTAGAGGCTATGATAACAACGTTGAGAAGAGTTTCCTAGCTCTGTTGTAGTGAAGATATTCAATTCACTGTAGACAGTAGTGTTCTAGTTACCAGCAAAGTGTGTTTGTGCCTGCTACGATTATAATTTTACCCTTTTTGCAGCCACTGAATCTTCATATTATTAATTATGTTGTAATTGTCTACGGACATGCCACTGCTCTCCTTGGAATTGGACAACCTGAGGTATGACATTAAGCCACTACATTGCTTTTATTCAAAATTGTAGTTCAGGTAGTTGGCCATACTGTTTTGTCTCTTAGCAGGCATAAAATAAGTGGGGAAGGAAGGGGTTTTGTCACGGTTTAGAATCATAGTTTAAATTCTGGGACTGGATCTTTAATGGTTTCACGTTTAAAAAAAAATTGTTAGGTTAATCTTTCAAATGAGATTCTTAAGTATTAATGAAGTACAGTGAATTATTTTTCCTCTACTTTGTTATAAGGTAGGTATGCACTATTCTTTCACAAATATTCTGCTTCTAAAATGGGAGAAAGAATGCTTTTGGTTCTGGAAAACACCAAAAGTGTGGGTTATTCAGAGTTTTTTTGGGGGGCTTGTTTACACTTTTTTCCAGCAGTGTTTAAAAATATTCAGTGTCTTGGAATGAGTTAAATGTCTGGGTGTTTCTAGCTCAATCATTTTATTACATGATGTTGGAGGGCGTCCACATTTATAGAGTAAGTTTCTTTTTTAAAAAAAAAGGGAAGCCTTTGTATGTGATTGTAAGGTTGTTTAATTCCCTTTACTGCTCCTAAGACTCATCAAAGATGAGGGCATACTTACCTACTCCTACTGGAGCTAAAAAAGGAGAAGAAAAGTGAAAAGCTTCTGGCAAAGCGTCACAGTTAAGTGTCTTAATTTTATTTTGAAGTCATTGACAAAGGCTGAAGACGAGTTTAAGAAAATAATTGAACAGTACCAGGAAGAAAGATTTGGTTGTTTGGCATATTATGGAATTGGAAAAGTATACCTCAGACAAAACAGGTTGGTATAATATAAAGCTTCAGTGTTTCATGCAAAAAATATTTTCATTTGAGAAATGTGTGCATTTTTCAATTATTCTTTGTCAATCACTGAATTCATATATGGAACTGATGTATTAGAATTTTAAGTTGGTTACTGCTAAGGATGTAATGGAAGCAGACTCCAGGGCATGGATCTATGACCGACCAGCACACCTCTGCAGTTCAGGAGAGTCCGTAGGAGAAGGCTAAAAAATGATGATCTCAGGGAAAAATGTACTGTAAAGGAAGCTTAACTTATCTTAACACCAGGGAGACTGGAAGGTAGCCTTGGGTTTTAGATAAGGCAGCTGCACCAGTGAGTCACTGGGTTCCCTGAGACAAAGAGAAATGTCTTCCTGAGAGAGCCAGATGAGCATGGGAACGGAGGGGGGGGGAGTGTATCTGTGGCTCAGCTGCACATGAAGTGAAGAACCTGTACAACTAATAATCTTGAGAGTTTAGGGCTTGACCTGGCTCCAACCCACATATTCCTGGAGGTGTTTCTTCCCAGTGTTCTGACGGTAAGGGTGGAGCGGCTGGTAACAGGAATCGCGTTTGTATTGATTCAACTGCATGTTGCAATTGCTGTGCTCATGTGATTTCAGTGTATCCCTGTATTGCTCTGATGAATCAAAATCCCCTGTAATGCCTCTGGTGAGTTGACTGTGGCGGGCTGCCAGACCTTCATCCCGCTGCGCTCCCACTTCCTCTCCTCGGTGGGATGTGGGAGGGGAAGAGAAAATAAGACAGAAAAGTTCAGGGTTGAGATAAAGACAGGGAGATCTCTTGCTAATTGCAGTCATAGGCAAAACAGACACAACTTGGGGAAAATAATTTAGTGTCTCTTAAAATAGAGTTGGATGGTGAGAAACAGAGTAAAAAAAAAAGAAAATCAGCTTCCCCCTACCTCCCTCTTCTCTCCCCCCCTTTATCCCACTAAGACTAGACTTCACTCCCTCATTCCAGACTCCTTTACCTCCTCCCCCCTCCAAGCTGCCTGGAGGGGTGGGGAATGGGGCTTGTGATCAGTCTGTTACAGCTCCTCTCTGCTGCCCAGCAGCTCGGGGCCTCTCCACGGCCTGCAGGCCCTTTGGGACGCATCCTGCTCTGGCCAGCGGCCCTCCACCGCTGCTGTGGGGTACCTGCTCCAGCGAGGTCCTCTCCAGGGGCTGCAGGGGTAGCCTGCCGCCCTTCCTCCTTACATTGGTGCTTGAAGGGCTGGTTCCTGCTCTTTTTTCATCAATCCTCGTAGCTGTGCAGTATGTTTTGTCCTTTCTTATACCCACGCCTTCCCTGAGGTGCCACCATCTTGCCTGAGTGGCTCGGCTGTGTCCTGTGGTGGGTTTGTTGGAGTCAGCTGGAACTGAGGCAGCCCTGCCCTCTCCTAACAGGTTGTCCCTGCAGCACTGGTCCCTCTGTCCACCCTTGCCACATAAGCCCTATACAATGCCAAATAAATCAAATAAGTTTGATATTAAACTGTGAACCCTCTTCATGTGGAATATCTAAAAGCACTTGGTCAGAGAGTGTTGGATGCTGAGGGGGGATTCCTTCTTCCCACTGCCACAGCACAGCCATGTGCAGTCTGAGATCCTGGAATTATCTGCATCCCAGACCCACCACTGTGGCTTTTGTTTCCTTTGGCAGTTTTGAGCCATCATGAGTTTGCAATTGTGTCCCAAAAAGTTGTGCACACACATATGCAGGCCTACCACAGCTAGCCACCCAGACTACCCTGGGCAGTGCAGTTCCCAAGTAAAGCACTACCTGAATTCACAGAAAACATAAGTATAGGTAGCAGAGGCCTGTGCTTCCTCCCAGGCTGTGAGGGTTGAAGGTCACTTGTGAACATAGGCATATGCTCACACTCAGTTTTGACAAGCACACCCGTGTTCATGAGTCCCTTGAGTGTCAGCACAGGCTGTTGGTCTGCCTCATATCCGTGCCTGGACTCTGGGCCCCGTACCCAGGCTGGCTTACTGCCTCACAGCTTGACTCCTGAAGAGGCCTTAAATAACTTACTGAACTAAGTGCTCTTTCATTCCACATACTTTTACCATTTTGGGTTTTTTTCTTCAATCATAAAATGAATCATAAAAAGTATTACAGGCCACGTAGACATTTATATAGATTTATTCATATAGAATCTGAATGTGTATGTTTCAAACTTTAGATTTTCAGATGCACTCGATCAGTTCATGAAATCGCAAACAATGGTTAATCGTAAAATTGTACCTGGAGTATTAACTTGGCCCACATCATCTCAGGTCATTGAAGAGACACGAACAGAGAATTTACAGGTAAGTTTCAATAAAAAAGGGCATGAAACCTTGTTCTGCCAAATGGCCTTTCAATAAAATAAAAGGTGGTCATCTCCCTCCCTGCCTCCCCATTGTCAAGGCCGAAGAAAGGTGGGGGTGAAAGGGAGGCGCTGGCCTGGAGGGAGCCAGTGCAAGTGATGCTGCTCATGGTCTATACAGTGTTGTCAGCCCTGAGACCTAGGCCTTCCTAGAGCAGAACTCTTCTTGCTAGGGCAAATTTGAATGTGTGAGAAGCCTCCCTTTTATAATACAAGGTTGGGGGTTCTGCATCAGGTTCAATCGTTAGGTATTTCTATGTAACATGGTTCTTATCTACTCCAAGTCTTTTGTAGTATGTTAACTTCTTACTTGCGTGTTACTAAGCTTTAGATAGAGGTATTTTAGGCAATGTAATGCTAGAGGGAACAGGTTAAAAACTTGAAGTAGCAAAAACATGCAGTTGGAAATCCAGTAGTGATGCTATGATTAAAACCACGTAGGAGAGTGTGGCCATGTAGTTCTTGATTGATGCAGTGGGACTTGTATGGTAAATTTTCCTGTTTGACTGGAAAAATTCTAACTTGGGGTATAGTACAAATTGCTCTCTCACAGTGAACAGTCTTTTTTGTTTTAATTATTATTGCTGTTACTGTTTTTAAACTATAATTGAGTCACTGTTACTAGTGAAGGCTTTCTGGATAAACCATGCAAGAAGATGCATAAGCTCCTCTACATGGAGACAGTGTGACACTTCCTATACTGTAGTGTGTGAACTTGGCTATACTATACTGACCTGTTGTTTCTGGTGGAAGAAGCTGTGCTGTCATTTCCTAAACAAGAACTGACTTAGATTTCTCATAGACCACCAGCTGACGCCACAGTAATAGATCAGTGGTCTGGGGCTTCTGGAGAGCATAATGCAAATATCTAAAGGGCTGTAACTAGTGGTCTGTTTCTAATTTTTTTTTTTTTTATTATTATTCTGGGCTTGGTGGCAACCCTGTGGGACTTGAACTGACTTTACGTAAAGCCACCATAATTTCTTTACCTCAGGCATTTTTCTGGAAGATCTCACTAGCTCCAGTGCAGGGCCAGGTCTGAGTTGTCCCTAGGGAATGTACTTGATCTCATAACCTAGATCCCAGGTGAGGTAATCCTGAAATGCTGGGAAATGGCAGAAATGAGCAGACACTCAATTTTTGTCATGTTATTCGAGTAATCAGTCTCATCATTTTGGCAATGAGAAATGTACTATATTCTTCTGTTTGGAATTGGTCTGCATGTAAAACTTTGCTCCAAGATAAATGTGCGTGTGGTGAAGCTATGAGTTCTAATGAGCCTTTGAATATTGGCCATAAAAGGACAATTTTCCATAGCTTTCACTAGAAGAGTTCTAGTTCTTTTGGTATTTGTCATCTGCTGTTCAAAAAGAGATGTTTCACTGCAGAGTTCCCTAGAAGGTTGTAAGTAGGTACTGAGTCTTTTCCTGGTTTCTGTGCAACTTGTCTTACATCATTTTGTGTTCTCAGCTGATGTTAAAGAATTGTATTGAGGAATGCAAGTTCCCTCCAGAACCAGATGCAATTTGTCGATATCAGCAATGCCATGGCCAATCGAAAATCCAAATATTTTTTACAGACCCAGACTTCAAGGTAAATTTTTAGTTGAAAAGGGTTTGGGAAATAAAACTTTACATTTACATGTTTCCTGCTCCCTTCCATAGTAAAGAGCTATCTGGAACACATCTTATCCTACCTACTGTTAAGTTGTACGCTGTTTCCTGTAGGTGTGGTGGTTTGTTCCAAAGTTTTAAATCCATACTTTTTCTCAATATTAGGGTTTTATACGTTTTACTTGCTGTCAACAATGTAGAGTGGAATTTCATATCGGCTGTTGGAAAAAGCTGAAAACAACAAAGTACAGTGATAAAAATGATAAGGTAAGAGGTGTGTCAGTGTACAAGTGTCTCCTTTTTTTTTTTTTAGTCAAGTTTATAGCAGTCCTTAGGTTTTTGGGCAGTGCAGCACTACAGCCTGGTTGATGTTGCACCCACATGACAATGTCAGGAGAAGGGATGGGAAATAGGAGTCTCTTGCTAGATGTCTGACATGCAGATGAGGGTAAAGCTTGCTGTTATCTACAGAAGAGAGGCCTGATTGTGTGAAGGCTTAGTATGTTTAGTCTATTATGCATCACTTATGTCCTTCCATGTAGAAGGTTTTTTCCTTCTACAGTCTTGCTGTTGAAGTCAGTGTGACATTGAGCATGTCTAAAGGAGTTTTACAAAATACATTATCAGCAGACATTAAGAAATGGAGTGAAGTCTGGACAGAGTATGAACTCATGAAAGAATATTCTTAAAATTGACTCTTGAATGTGAGTTTAGAGGAAGAGGGGCTTTGCTATAGCTTTGGGAATAGCAGGTATATGCCGCAGATCTAGGATCCTTTTGATTTGCCAGCCTCACCAAGTCAGCTGTTACTTGCTTTCTTCATCCAGTCAGAGTTGGGGACTATGCTAGATTTAATTACCTGGGTCACCTCAAATGAAGAAACTGTAATCAGTATAAGATACTGCCTGAATTTAAATGTCTTTGTCATGTTTATCATTTTTCTCCTACAGGATTTTCTTCAAGCATTATGTTTCACTCCTGATTGTATGGGCCTTATTTCAAAAATAGTTATTTTCAGCTCTTCTGGTTTGATAAAATGTGAAGTAAGTAAATGTACATATAAAATGTGAAAATAATCTTTAAAATATTTACTCTGGTAAAGGAGATAAAAGTGAGGATGAGAATGCAACTGCAAACTCGTATGTAATATGCTATTGTAACTACAGAATCTGAGCATTATTTAGGAATATTAATTACGTGTTCTTTTCTTGCCTGTTCTTCTGGTGGAGCAGGTGTTACCTTATGGTATTGGTTAGAATTGTCATGGGTGGGAATTGGAGCTTCATTTTCTGTTTAGCTTGTGCAACATGAAAGGAACTGTTAGTTTAACTCTTAGGTAGTCTTGCTAGATGAAATAATTGTATTGGAAGAGTGCTCTTAGCCTCTACAGAGTCACCGGGAGATGGATACTTCTTCCCAGGGAAGTGTTGGTCTGTGAGGAAAAAAACAAACCCCAAACCAACCCAAACAAACAAAAACATCAGAAAGATTGTAAAGTTTGCTTTGGGCCTACTGGTAAAGCAAAGCAGCCTCCAGTTCTTTCTGACTTATCTTTCAACCTGGCTTTTCTGTGGATAAAGGTGTTTTGCTGGTACCAAGTTGTAGCAGTAGATCTTTTTAGGTAGACCTTTGTGAGGCTTACGTAGGCTGCATTATATCTATTGTAGTACTACTTTGGATGCTTTGGAAAGCAGTAAATGCCCCAGGTTTGATAACAGCAGTATTGCATTGTAACACAAATTTAATTAATATGATGTCACTTATTTTTGTAGTTTGAACAAAAAATCACAAAAACCAGAGAACCACCAAGAGCTGTTATTAAACAGAAGTGTTCAAGGTAAGCTCTCTACTCTTAAAAAATTAAGTTGACTCAATGAGAGAACAAAACAGATTTCTCTAGGATTGGTTTTAATGCATTTTTAAGAATTGATAAAGTAGCCCAAGCACTTTGGAAAGCTGTTCTTTTAGGTTTTGAATATAAATTGCTGCAGTCAACTTCTCGGTCTATACCTGAAACATAACTTCATTGTGAAGTCTGTGGGCAGGGAAGGAATGTGGTGTTTGTGGAAAGTGGGATTTGGAGGTCGTGTGTAGAACTTCAGGACTGTTTCTTTACTTTTGCTCTCCATCCATGTCTTTCTTGTGTGCTAAGATACTTAATGCTGAAAGAATGATTGTCTGATACTCTTAATGGTTTAAGAGTCTTAATTACACATGCCTGGCAAGTCAAGTGTATCTAGGTTAGAACAGCACCTCTGTTTTCTGTCTGAGATTGTGAGTAATGTTCTGTTCCTTCCCCTTGATAGAGGGAAGAAGTTCAGCAAGATTTTAGCTGGATGGGAGGGGTATCACTGTGTGGCATAAATTCAACACCACACTGTTCCACAGCATTTGCTATGGAAGCAACTTCTTGTGAACGTTTACAAAGTGTAAATAAAAGCAGCCTATAATGATGCTGTCATTGCTGATATTGGTTGTTGATACATGCTCCTTTGACATAAATGAGTTTAACTTTTTGGTCAAGTAAGGTTGTAATGAGGAGTCATGCCGAGAGGATAAACCAAATCAATATTTGAAATTTAAAATTTTGTGGTCTCTTAAACTCTAAATGAAAACTGTCTTTCAGCAGGATATGTTATAGTAGAGTGGAGCTTATAGCTATCGTAGGACATGTGTCTTAAGATAACTTAGATGTGCCTAACGCTAGGAAGAGTGTGACCAGTGGTTTGAGGGTGGTCCGCCTCCACATGTACTCTGTCCTAGTGAGGCCATGTTTGGAGAGCTGTGTCCAGTTCTGGGCTCCCCAGTTCAAGAGACAAGGAACTACTGGAGAGAGTGCAACAGACGGCTACAAATATGATGAAGGGACTGGAGCTTCTTTTATGAGAAAAGGCTGAGAGACCTGGGGCTGTTTAGCCTGGAGAAGAGAAGACTGAAAGGGGATCTTACCAGTGCTTACAAATATCTAAAGGGCAGATGTTGAGAGGATGGGGCCAGGCTCTTTTAAGTGTTGCCCAGTGATAAACATAAAGAAGAAAGTTTCCTTTCAGGGTGACAGGGCAGTGGAGCAGACTGCCCAGAGAAGTTGTGGAGTCTCCTTTTCTGGAGATACTAAAAACCTGCCTGCATGTGTTCCTGTGCAGCCTGCTCAGGGTGAACCTGCTTTAGCAGGGGGGTTGGACTAGGTGATCTCGAGAGGTCCCTTCCAACCCCTACCATTCTGTGATTCTGTGAAGGCCTTTGGCAACATATTTAATGCTGGGATCACCACTTAATTGCTTTTCTCAGTCCTAGGAAGTTAAAAATGAAACAAGAAAAAAAAATACGAAGGAAGTGTGCCCGAGAAGAGGCACAGAATTCTGCTAAAAAGAAAACAGAAGAAAACCAGATGGGAGATGAGCCATCTCAATGTAGTCATCACAGCGGTATGTGAAAGTGTAGCTTATTGCTCTAAGCTACCATGAGGTAGCATAAATAGTATTCTGAATGTCCTAAGTGAAATTGTAGCAGAATACTAATATTGAACATAACCTCCCCATTACAGACTTGCAGTTTCAGTTAAGTTTACTTTTATTTAAGTTCTGTTTTTAATTTCTAAATAACCATAAGATCTTACTGTATGGTTGCGTTCATTGTATAAAAGCACTGTTCTTGCTTCATTAGTTCATGAAGAAGCTCCCTGAAGAGGGCAAAAGCTCAAATTCCAAATTAATGTATTCAGAAGTGGTTTTAGAAAAAGCTTTATGCCCAATAAGTGAGGACACTCTTACAGGGGGAAAAAAACCTGTAATAGTTTCAGATAAAGAACAATATCCTAACTGCAGAAACTGCAGTGACTTAATGTATATTTCAGAGGAGTGGGGAAAATAAAATACTTTTTTAAGTATGTAGTCCATTGATGTGCAGTGTTGTGTATTTCAGAGGTGTGAACTTCCAGTGCATTTTATATTAGGGCAGACTATGGTGCAAACTGAAGTGGGTGTTCTTTTTTCTGTATTACTAACTTTAAAATAGTGTTCATGTTAATTTCCTTGTGGAATTTAATATTAAATACATTGTAGACACTTTTTCATCCCATACATGCTCTACTCATTTGTGCAGAACCCTGCTGTCTACTCAGTGGCATGTCCCGGCACTTGCTCTGTAAAACACTTTTGGGTGCTAAACTGTTTAGTTGGGGGTTTTTTGACCATTTTATTTGAGAGCAATCCCTTCCATTAGCACCATGGATTACTATTTTTGCTTCCATGTGGTCTTCTAAAATCACAGTCAGTTGACGTTGTGGTTTGGTTTTGGTTGTTGTGTGTTGGTTTTGTTTTGGTTTTTTTTAGTCTAGGCTTTCCTATGGCTTATCTTTAGTTCTAGTCCTTGGGTCCACTGCCAAGTCACTCACATGTATGTGAGTAAACGCCCTTAAACCTCTAAGAACTTAAGATGCCTTTGTTATGACAGAAGCACTCACCCTGCAGTACTGTGGGTAAAGGCTGTGACACTGGTGCAGGAAATGTGTCTAGATGAAGCAACTTTAACATAGTTCTGCAAAAATATGTGCGTTGGTGTTGGCCAACCTCTTTAATTTGTCCTGAGTTAATTCTGTGATAAAACTGAAGTCTTGCATGATTTCGGGAATGAGCTATTACTATGTTTTTTCACTTGGGGAAGTTTCATGAGGAGATCTTTCAGAACGTCTAATTTAGTCTCCCAAGCTATCTTGACAGCTTGTGAGGCCAGTTTCTGGGGAGAGCTGGCTTGTCACGGAGGGAGTGGTTATAGCACTAAAATCACTTGTGCCGTGTGCCGTGGGATCCTGATTCAAGATCCTGCTTTCTGCAGAGTGAGTGGAATGCACCTCAGAATAGGAGAGCAGCAATATGTTTTATTGAGGTAGAATGATAATTTGACAAAATTGAGTGAATTTGATAGAAGTTAGCAAAGTTTAACAGACATATTAAGGTTCCATTTGATAGTAAAGTTCACATTTATTACATACAATGTGGAAAAAGTGCACAAAGGTAAATTGATTTGGTGCTGGACTAGTGATTGTGAGAGAAATGCACAAAGGGAAATTGACTTGGGGTTGGGCCAGAATGATTTTATACAGAGACTGGGGGTGAAATGGGTGAGGGAAGCCTTCCCAGTGAGCTGGTCAACAGTTAATTTCTAAGACTACGGAGGAAAAGGAGAGACCCTCCTGTTGAGTCACAAGGTTCACAGTAGACTCTGTTGCTCTCTTTAACTCCTCAGAGAGGAGCCTAGTTGATGTTAGGTCCACCCTTAACCCCAGACTTTGTGAATGGTTTATGTCCAAGGATATAGAGGAATGAAAGGAGTGAGTCCCTCCTATTGCGTCATGAGGTCCAGAAAGGTCCCCTTTTCTCTGAAGACTCCTTCAGAGGGTGTGGCTAGATCCAGTCCCAGTCACAGACTTGGACAACAGTTTATGACTATTTGGGTATGGGGATTTCAGTGATAGTGGTTTAATGTGACAATGTGTACAGGGATTTTGATGATGGTGACTTAACATTGTGGGCCCTATATAACTTTAAGGTAGCAGCAGTTTAAAAGCTGCTAATGCTATGACAATAAATCATAAGATCAGGATGTATGCTTATATATAAATATACAGCAGTGCTTAATCAGTTAATAATTTGCTACTATCTATGCAGTGATTCAGATAAGGATTCAGCAAAGTTATCTAAGGGAATTGCACATACACGCACACACAAACATATATACACAGGTGTAGAGGTTGACCTGTGATTGTTTCTCTTTCAGCAGACTATAGTAAATTTTGGTGCTCAATAATCTTTAGAATTTTATGAAATCCAATTATAGTGAGTTACTTACGTCTTCCTTCGTTGCCTTATTGCATGCTGACAGTCTTCCCTTTTGTTGGCCTTTCCCTGGTGGGTGGTTAGAGAGTCTGACCTAAAGGGTGTCCCAGCTGAGAGGGAGATGCTGAGACGCAGCCCACTGCAATTCTGGGATGCTTTAAGGGGCCTGGCTTAGGATTGGTATTTGTAAGATTGCAAGATGATTGACTTCAGTCAGTGCTTTTTCATTGTGGCCATAATTTTGTCAGTCAGTCTTGGCCCCTTTAAAAGTGGGCTGTGATCCAGGCAGGAGGGGCTGCATTTCCCAGGCAACAGGAGTTTCACGTGCCCTTGGGGAGTACCCGATTGTTGTGGCTGGCTGTACTTGTGCCTAGGAGGGGAAGATAATGGATTGCTTCAGCTCACTGCCTCCTGAGTCAAGATCAGCAAGCACCGAGTTATCCCAGCCTGCTGCATTCCTGTAATTAAGCAAGGGCACAATGGCTGGTGCTGACATAGCAGCATGGCCCAAAAAGGGCGGGGAGAGTGTGTCTGCACCACCACATAGCTCACAAAGGTATTTTTTGTTTTTTTTATTAGCAGCAATACCTACTTTTAAATAAGAACAAATCTGCTTGTAAATTGGAGAGGAGTGCAAGTGAGAGGGGCACTTGTTTGCATGCACGTTTGTCAGATACAGAGGATTTTAATGCATGGCTTATATCTGTCAAGTTCATTGAATCTATTAGTGCACTTGGAACTGTTTGTTACAATAGTCAATTTTTCTTGATGTATGTAGCACTTTGTTTTTTAAAAGAAATTTTTCTGGGTCTACTTTTGATGTATGATTGCTGTCAGTTGAGCCCTGAAAGTGGTGTTCCATAAATGTGTGGTCTTGGGGAATAACGAAAGATGAAGGCTGATACGAGCCATTAATCTTTTTCGCTCTTGTTCTACAAAGAACCAGTGGCAGGGTCAGGGCAAAGGTTTCCTACTAGGTGTATGCTCAGGCACTCAGAAGTGTCTTTGCTCTGAGAACTGATGCTTGAGGGAATTCTGTCTCAGTATCAGAGCTGGCACGCAGGCCACACATGTAAATCTGAATCAACAATTGCTTGGAGCTGCTGTTACTGGCAGGTAATTTTTTTTTTTTTTTTTTCCTTTTGCAAACCTAGTTAACAAGCTAACGTTTATTTGTGTAAACGAGATTTAAAACCATGTTATGTCAAATTCATAATGCTAAGGCTAGTTATATGGCAAGATGCATATTCTGTGATTTTCAGTGTTGCAATAAAGCAAACAATTAAACACCACTTAGTCCAAATTATCTGTACTTTAAAGTTGATGCTTTTAATTGTGGTAAACAGACATGAAATCTTACTTTGTTTCATGTTGTTTTGTTTTTCTTTAAATCCCATTATAGGTTATGTTCAGGATTTATATGCTGGAGATCGAGTCCTGCAGCATATCAGTCGGAATGCTGAGCGAATAAAAACAGCTGTTCATGATGCTTCCAAACTCTTAAAGGAATTGCTTTCCTGGTTTGTAATTAGTGAGGAGGATTACACGTCGTATTCCAAAATGAGTAGCATGTCACATGAAGTGATGGAGCAGCTCATCAGTTACTTAACTCAGGAGAAAAACAGAGTGAAAACAAGGGGGTTTATCCATGTGCTGAGTGAGCTGGAAGAAGTGGATCCCAAACTACACAAGTGGCTGAAACACCTTAACAACTTAGGTAGGATGTGTGTTTATGTGCTAGCAGATGACCTTACCCTGTCGTGGGTGTTCAGTTTACAGGTGAGAGGATAACCTCCCTGTTTTCCAGTATTGCTTTCTTAACTTTAAATGGTCAAGTGAAGCTTTCCTGTTTTTAATTTACTTGATCCTTAGCTGCCAGGATTTCTAGAGAAGAAAGTGTGACCATTGGTAAGGCAGGAGCAACCTGTCTTGTCTCTACAGGTAAAGCATTCTAACCTGGGCAGGGCTTTGTCTGTGTAGGAAGGAGAAAATTGAACGAATTTACCTTCTAGTGTCTTCAAATTCCAGAATAGGCTTAAACGATAAGGTCTGTATAAATTGTTTCTGGAAAGTAAATAATGATGTGGCTGTTATCATAAAAGTTTACTTGACTGTATATATTGGAACTAATTTAACTTTATGCTCTTTGGCAGTGTTGCCTTGCTGTGTGGTTTCATACTGAATTTGACTGGGTGAAAGGAGAAGTTTGTTTTTGCAGGCAAAATGGACATAAGGTGCCAAAACCTTGGATGAGATTTGGGTTGTTCATTCTCTTCTGTTGCCTCCATGTGCTTTAAGGAATTTGTATAGGTTTATTATACAAGTAATAATTTGTTGTTGACAGAGTAAAATACATATAAACTCAAATTATTATTTTTGTTTTCATTTTCAAGATACAAAAGCTTTGACATAATCTGTTTCAGCCTACTGTTTATTGAATTTCTAGGACAAACTGTTCCTCTTTGAAGAGAAATCTCACACAGTGAGCACTAAAACACTGAAGCCAGAATTAAATGTTGGGGTTTCTTATCTCTTTTAGGTCTGACAGCTACAAAGAACTTTCTTCTTCAATATGGACAATTTTTAAAAGAGCTTGACCTTTCTATTTTAACCACACACTGGAATGAGAAATATGGTAGTAAATTTGAGTATGTGACAACTAGTTCTGAAGACATTGATTATTTCTTAAAACCACCCATAGAGAAAACACGTTGTTTTATATGGCTGCTAGAAGATAACAGAGACAATTTTCCATTTCTTCATCAAGCTTTAGATGAATTCTTTGATAAAATGGGTAAGTATGCAAAGATCATGATTCTTCCAAGCACTCTATTTGTCTGGATTTAACAGTATTTGATAGGCTTTGTAAAAGGCTGAAATCTCAGCAAACAACTAATGGCCTCATTATAAGGGATCTTCTGTGTTCAGTGCTGAAAAGGCAGTATGACCTCAAAAGGCAAGCCACCCATTTTTAGGGTACATTCTGCTGTTCTGTTCATGTGCCACAACCAGCACGTGAGTTTACCTTTATGCATACATAATGTCCAGCCAAAATAAGTATTGATCTTCCAGTTTAAGCATAAAGATTCTGCAGCAAGTATTCAACATGCTTTGGTGGTAGTATTTCTAGAATTTCATAGCTCAAAATTTTAAATTACATGAAATGTTATTATTTCTGTTTATGAACGTGCTTTTGTTACCTTTTCAATAGATGACCCTACCATTATATTAAAGAAGCCAGGAAATGAAAATATAGAGGTAAGTGAACTTAATATCTATTTGGAAGAAGCTCAGAAACAAGTGTGTGTTTGGTGTTTTAAGAATGTGCAAAAGCAAACAGAGATGTGCTTCTCTTGGTTTATTTTACATCTTCATCCTTCAGACCTGATTAGAGATTTACTCTTCCGTTTTACCTCCACCTTGCTACCCTGCTCCTTTTCTTAAAGCATTTGAAGACTGCATACCACTTTGCCTAAACTTCCCTCAGCAAAATGCTTGTGGAGTTTTCAGTTCAACCATAAGCCAAAAAGATACATTTTATATTATGGGCACTTCAGGGATGCAGATGAGGAAGTTGTCGTGAAGGCAGACGAGGCTACACCGATGTGCTCTATCACCTCCTTTGGAGAGGGAAAATGAGGCCAATAAGGTGTATGGGAGTAGTGTTTACTTACTACTGGATAACAGCAGTTTGGTCTTAACTCTAAATATTAAAATATCTCTGAAAGTATCATTGGGGAATTAAGAAAAAGTACCAAACTTACAGGGAGATACTAACTGTTGCATCTGTGTATTTACCATGACAACCAGATTTGAGGCATGGATTCTTCTTGAGTGTGCTTAACGTGAATCTCTGCATCATTTTGGACACTAATTGTTCTGTATTTTATGGCCTAAAGCAACAAATGGGAAGGTAGTGTGAAACCCAGCTTTGCCTTCAGATGTCATTAAGGCTGGGAATTTCATGTTTTTTCTGCTAAGAAGCAAAGTACTTTATAAGTGAGTTAGACATATTTTGCTTTTAATAATTACAATTAATAGATGCTTTTCAGATTTAACCCGCAAGTGTTAAAGTGTACATCATTCCTTATAACTTTTTGATTAGTATTGCCATTAAAATCTATTTTAATTGGCAGACGTATACTGTGTGTTTTGGTTAGTTATACATTTGAGGCATTCATTTAAAGTTATTCCAGCCTGCAGATAAGTTTATCTGTACAAATCCAGGATTTACTTTTGATACAGAATAAATCTGTAGAGTGAGTTAATATACATCTTAATAAAATGTGAAATTCTTTGCTTTTTCATTTCTATGAATTGGAAATCTAAGAGTGAGGTGAAAGTCATTGCAATAAAACTACTTCTGTTTCAGTGTCACTTATATCCTAAAATAGAATGTTAGTAAGTTACTGTTAGTAGAGTTATCTTAATCTATAATCACAGTCCTATTAAAGTGGAGATGCATTTTTAGTTCTTTCATCTTTGCATATCTTAGAAAATTGAAGTGACCAGAATATTTGACAGTTCCCCACGTGGAACTGTGCTTCTTATTCCCCATATGGAGCTGCGTTGTGTGGGAAGTTGCAGCTCTATGCAATTTGAGCCGTAAGTAATGAGCATTTGAAATACTAAAATGACAGAAACTGTTTCTAAAAAATTAATGTTCTCTACTTTTAAAGAGGAAAATGATGAGAAGGAACAAAACAGGTAGTCTTGCAAAGCTCTGTTTCTTTTTGTGTTTTCCATCTGGCAATGGAGTGGAGAGGGAGAAGACTGCATACTTCACCTTGTAGATCTTGCTGGTCAAACCAGAAGGAGAATTTTAATACAAAACGTTAAAGTTTACATAGTGGTTTTGGAAATGCATCATGATTTTATCCTAATGAAAAAAAAAGTGACTTTTTTTTTTTCTGTTTCAGACTAACAGTATCAAAGTTAAAAATAAAAACAGGAAGAAAAATGCAAAAGACTCAAGGGTGAGTAACTTCTTAGCTGCTTACTACAAATAGGTTTCTTCAAATTACTGGCATTCAGATGTAGAGAGGCTGTTTTCTTAAATCCCTTGTGGAGACTCATTCTTGAAGTAGCTTTTCCTGAAGTAGAATAATAGTGGAAAGAATCAATTAATAGAGTTCTGTTTTGTTACAGTATGAATTTGTCAGTATAAAAAGTATTTCTAAACTTGGAAAAAAAGTTACATGTGAATAACTTTGGCTCTGACTGGATACCAATACCTTCAGTCCACCCATGGCCTTAATTCTGAACGACTGTTTGGATCTTAAGCTGCCATATGGGAAAGTGTGAATACAGTACACTGACTGCACTGTGCAATTAATACTTTATGCTCTGTTTCGTTTTGCACTGACAAACAGCAGATTTGGAGAAGGACACTACCAGTCGTTTTAAGAAACAAAAATGTGTCCTTAAACCTCATGAAATACATCTGAAATTATGTGTTTAATTGTAATTTCTGATAAATTTCATGGGCATATCCATGACTGAAGATGCAAGTGTTCCATTTACTGGTCAGAAATTAAGAACTTTGCTGCTATGGCTTTTAGTACTGGTAATTGTACTTAAACTTTACAGTTCATAATATGGCCTCTAAACACAATGAAATTACAGAACAAGGTTCAATGTAAATAAGTTACTCATAGTCTTTACAGTGGATCAATTTTCATAATCTTTTGAGGTAAATAATAATCTTTTTTTAATTAGTCTGTTTTAGTATTATCCAGTGGAGTTAGTACAGCACCACAAGAAGAAAAGATGTTTATAGAAGAAAATATGTTGTAAGTACTGCCATCAAGTACCTTTGCTTTAATTGCTCAAACTCCAAAGTGCTTTGCAGGTAGCAGAGAAGACAGTGTCTTGGAAACAGCCAACTCTGGGTTAACATCTAAGAGGTTTTGATAGGAGCTTATGTAAAGCCTTTATTTCTCTGATTCTGGGACTGTTATGAAAGGGGTGTTAGAATTTTAAAGACCTTAACAATGTACGAATTAACCATATGGTTTCCAGGCTGCAGCACTATATACATCATCTAATCTAAAAGCTATTCTTTCAAGTAAGACTTAGTTTCCTTTTCTTCCATTTGAATGTAGCAAGAAATTAGTTCATAAGTGTGTATATACTCCATCAGCCACAACTGAACTTTGCCATCCATGCCATATCAAGCAGGCTGTGAAGTGGAGGTAATCTGTGGTGGATTGCTCAGACTGTGGTTATCAGGAGTCAGACTCTTGTATTCTGAGCCTGGTTTTGCTCTTGCTTGTAAATGTGAAAGCTGCTTGCAAGGACAAGGCCTTGTTAGTAGTAGCTGGTGGCAGGTCAGATAATAAGTTTAGCAGATAAGGACTTTGGTGATTGTGTTTATTCTGCCTGTTAGAAAAATGTTTGCTATTGAAGTATTTTTGTAGCAGTATGTAGTTAGCGTGCACTACTGTTTTGTAAAAAAAGTAAAATTATTTTCAGATACAAGAATTATTGTTCATATGCATTATTTACTTATGTCTTCTTTTTTTTAAATGCTACAGAGATTTTACAAATTCTTATGAACCATTTGCAATCCCCGAACATCTTCAGGAGCAACTAGACGAATTTGAAGCTCTTTATAACATTTCAAATAGTAATAGTTATCAAAGACTTTTGGATAATAACCCAGATCAAATCTGTGAGGGCATATATGGGTACGTATACATTTCTGTCCTTAGTAGTTTACAGGGTTTAAAATTACTTCATAATTTTTATAACATTGTATTAAGTTCAGAATTTGAGTCCTGGTAGTCTGTAATATGTAGATATATGTAAAAGTATGTACTAGTGCTTTAAAATAATTTCATATTTTTACTAAGATGTAGATAAACAAGAGTATTACAAAAATACTGTTTGGCTAGAATCACAGAATCATAGAAACATTTATGGTTGGGAAGGACCTCTGGGATGGACCATCATGTCCAGCCTTCCTCCCAACATTTCCTTAACCACTAGACCATAGCCTCAAGTGCTGCATCTACTCATTTTTTTTTCAACACCTCCAGGGATGATGACTCCATCACCTCCCTGGGCAGCCCATTCCAGCACTTAACCACTCTCTCAGAACACAATCTTCAGTAGTTCTAGAGGTTCTTTGATTATTAGTATTAACAAGTATTATTCCAAAAAGCTAACCTATGAAATACTATAGTAATGACAGCTTTTTCTTTTTAAAGGTATTTATCTGAAACTGGAGATAATGATGAAGAAAATTATTTAGTCTCTGATGTGCAAGAAAAATCTTCCCAGAATAAGATACAGTTAAATCCGTCTGCTAAGGAATTCAAACCCCTGTCCTACCCTAAGAATCCCTATATATCAACATCTACTGACTTAACAGTAGCAACTTATGAGACTCCACAATATTTGCCCTGGTATTTTCCTGCTTCGTGTGAATCAGTGCATCCTTTGTCCAGTCAGAGTATTGATACTGTAGACAAAGAGTCGTCGTTTTCAGACACTTTACTAGAGTGCGTTGGTTCTAAAAATCCTGATATATTTTTGCCTCAGAGTTCCTGGGGTTATCAATATCAGAGAGTGTTGCCAGTGCCTTCTCAAATGCCTCTCCTGCCAAACGTTGCTGTGCAACCTAGCTATAGTCATGCTGATTGTGCAGCTCCTCGGGGTGATGGCAAATCCACCTCGGACAGAAAATACATCCCTGACAGTTTTATATCAAGTGAAACACAAACTGGTGAAGATCCTCGCTGCCAGCTGGAGAGCTTGGTTAACACAGCCTGCGAGGACAGTTGTGCTCTTGCCAATAGTACAAACGAAGCTGAGTGTGGTACACAGGTTATTAAGACGACGAAAGAAAGCAGAAGTTTCCCTCTAGTGAAGAGCAATCCCCATACAAGGATGATAGCTGTTCAGGTGAGAAATCAAAACAGAACAGTTACTTAAGAGCTTTTAAGTTATAAATGACAATGTTAAGCAACTGGAAGGTGCAACTTGCTTTTGAATGGTTTCATTATGACTTCCCAAAAGGTCAAATGTTTAAGAGTTTCAAGAGCAAATATTCAAGTAATACTTCCAGCTACCCGAATGTAGGGGATCTTAAAAGCAGTATTTAGCATTCTTTAGTACTTATCTCCCAACTTGTGGCCTTTTTTTTGGAAGATACTGAGGTGTTTATCAGACTGGGGACTTCCTTAGAACTTGCAGTGTAAGTTGCTGACACTTTTTACACCTACTCTTGGTTTTCATTTGTAATTCTTTAAATAGATAGTCACTGAATTTTGTTTTGCCTGAAATTTTCACAGACCTTTTGACTCAGGATCAAAGAGGGGGAACTGGTGTGCATCTATTTAAACTTTTGCTTTTGAGATTAAGGAAATTCCTTCTGCATCATCAGTGGTTTTTTTTTTTTTTCTTTTTGTAATTAGGTCAGTGATTTGTTTTAACTTTGACAATATTTGAAGATAAAATAGTTCGTACATTTCACCAGTTCCTAGCTGATGCTTCCTTTGTGGCCTTAGAGTGACAGCCCAGCTGTAGGATGAGTTCAGGGGACAGACTCCCATCACACTTGGTTTTCCTGCCTGAAGCAAAAAAAAAAAAATGAAAGTTTTGTCCTACAGGCAGAGAAACACCTGGAAAGGGGCAGAGAGTGCATCTGAGTAGAATTGGGGATGGAGCATTCACTCTTTAATGGTACCCCAGAGTTAGACCAGCAGACACCCCTTGTGAAAACACACTTTGGGTAACAGAGGGAGACAACCATCATACCCATATTTGTTGCAGAAAACATTTTGGACTGAGGTGCTAGATTTTCCCAGCCATGGATATGGCAGTTTCACACATCCATTTTTGAGAAGTGACCCAGAAAGCTGAAGGGACTGCTGGGAAGGAGTTCCTTATCTGCTTTTCTTGTCACTCAGGGAGGAATCACTGTTCATAGTTGAAAGATAAACAGTTATCTTGCTATTACTGTTTTCTCTATTTAGCAAAATGTTAACATGGTAGGGTTTTGGTGTGTTTTTTTCCAAACTTGTTTTGTGTACAAAACTTTTCTTCACTTTAAACCTTTCCTGAGCTGTTACTGAAAAGTTAGTTTCCCATCAACCTCAGTCAAGTGAGATGGACTTCCTCACTTGGCTGACTGGGCTGTTCAGATGAGATTTCTCTTTGGTTCTTGAACACGTGCAGCAGCGTAACAGAAGAAGCAACAGATCTCAGTTTAATCAATTCTGGTTGCAGTCCCTAAGCAACAGATAGGTTTCAGTTTGCAAAAGTGGTAGAGCAAGGCATTCAGCATTATCAGATTGTGATTTTTTTTTTTTTTTTAATAGCCTGTTAGAACAGTAACATAAACTGGATCTTTAGTATGTCACATGATCAGATTTTGAACTTCAGTTTTGTCAGTATATGGATAGTATTGGAGGAAAATAAGCAGGGACTTGAAGGTCCTCGAGTCTCGTCCCGTGTAAGTAGAGGCACTTATGTAGTAGGTCATGAGTTTAGGAGGAGTCACAAAACACAACTCAGTGAACTGTCAGACACTGTTTCTGCAAGTCTTAAGTTTTCAGACATTTAGAGCACTAATTTAGACATTTAGAGCATTTAGAGTGTTTAAAGGTTCAGAGAATTTTCTCCAAGTACTTCATGGTCACATGAAGATCACTAGGGGAAGACCATAACAAAAAAAGCACTTTCATTACAGATGGAAGTCTGTTTCAGAAACACTTGGCATAAATTGGTTTTTTTACACTGTAGATAGACTTACATCCTAATGTAGCTGGATTTGTAAAATTGTAGGTTAGGTAGAAAGCCCCAAAACAGAGCTGATCTAGTAGTTGCATGTATAAACAGCAAAGCTTTTTTAATCAGCTAATGTTTCTTTGTATTCTAGGTAAATCGTGAAGTAGCTGATAGGGAAACCAACACCTTGCCTTTTCATCCATTTGAAATACAACAAGTAAGTTACATGTATATTTGTGTATATTTCTCAGAAGAAAGTTAAAGGAATGCCCAAAATTTGTTAGTGAAAAGATAAAGGTTCTCTGAAAATGACATGTTTTAACAGAAATTTTTTGTTTTGTTTTGTTTGGTGTTGTGTGTAGTTTGTGGTTTGGCTTTGGGGCGAGGTGGGTTAGGGTGGTGGAATTCTCCCCCTTCCTTCATATGGAGCTGTGTTCTATAGTGATGTTCTTGGAAACTTCATATAGGCCCACAACAAAGAGGTTTTGGATCTTTGTTCTGTAGCTATTCAGATGTTGGAGTACATTTTAGGGAAATTTAGTATTTCCTCTCCAAAAATCTTGTTTTGATTTAAATATTCAATTTGGGCATATAGTGGCCTTTGAACATGTCCTATTCTGTTCATGGTCAAGCACAAATGTTCATCTCCTGAGCTGGATTGAACACAACTCTCTGCTAAACGCTGTCCCTACCCTCCAACCAACCAGCCTACCTATCAAACCTAACCCAAACCACACTCAAGATTATGAATCTCAACTAACAGCAGACTGTAACTTTTAGATGGAATCAATGTTTGGTGCCCTGTGGTAACAGATTAGATTGGGTTTTTCAACTGATTTATTTTCAGGGAGATATTTTACGTATGGAAAAAGAGCATCAGGTATTACAAGAACAGCTTAAGGAAGCAGAGGAAAAGCACGAGCAGTCGCAGAGCCGAAGCTCAGAGGAGATCAGTGCTTTGCAAGAGCTCCTGAAGAAGAGTGTTGAGGAGACTGAGGTAATGTTCTTACCCGTGCAACACCAGCACAGACTGCAGTGGTTCACAGGGTCGGGTGTAACTGACCAACAGTATTTCTGAAAGGGTACTGGTAGTCCTCGCTGCTGTGAAGCCTGGACTCGGCAAAGCTCCCACGTTGCTTCCCTCTAGTGGATGGGGATTGGTTTTGGTTCAAGCCAAGAAGAAACAGCACGACGCTGCTGACTTCATTTTGTCTTGATTGGTTAGGTTTGCTGATAGACTTTATTTCCTTGAAAATGTCTGGGAGCAAGAGCAGTAGTCCCCAGAAAACGTTACCAGCCTATTGCTTTGACTGGATTGATTTTGTGGTTAAAGCTGTAGATGCTACTGGCTGCCCATTTGCCTACATGAAAAGAATTTTTCCATTTTTAAAAAAAAAGGCACTGAAGAAAACTCAGATGAAAACAAAGCCATCTGTCCCTGTGATATCTCTTGAATCTGCAGTAAGATGAGGCCTGTCAGTCAATCTTTTTCCTTTCAATGATGTGTTAGAGTAAACTTGAGTACTGCAGCTTGGGAGCTCCTTAGTTCTTGCTTTAGCACTGGCTGCAAGTAGCCTGGCAAGCTTCCACAGAAGGGACAGTGGAGCCTCACATCTGTTTTTTCTGTATGAATATTTGGTAAAAAAGTGAGCTCAAAAAGTTTTCAGCTGAAAATGTGGCTGTATGCAGCATGGATGAACTTGTCCATGGGCATTGTAGGTACTTTCTTAAACTTTTTTTTGTTTTATATTTCACAAAGATATGTTGATGATACATCATTTTTATAAGCAGTTATGCCAGCCATAGGACTAGCCTTGTCTTGCTGTATGATGAGTTGTAACTTCCCAGTTGCTAGTGCTGATAGAACAGCATCAGCACTGATTTAGAGTTGGGTTTCAGCCCTTTAATAATTTCTGTGGCTCTCCTCTGGACACGCTCCAAGAGATCCACATCCTTCTTGTGTCGGGGGCTCCTACCTAAATTCTGCCTTCCTAATTCTGAACCTACCTAAACGAGGAGTGCAGATCATTGTGGGAAAGCATTTACGAGTCTGTTGCCCAGGCTAAACACCTGAACTAAGAGTCAACTAAGCACCAGTAAAACTCTTACTGTAATTTTCACTGGCTGAGCTTTTGATCAGGAGTGTCAGCAATATGCTCTAACTTGTATTTGAGTATATCAAGGAGTATTTTTGGAAACTGTTTTCTTGTTTTATGCTTTTAGGTATCAAAAAATGAACTGGATTGGTTTCATCAAGACTTAAAAATGCAAGTGCAAAAATGGCAACAGGAGAAAAAAGAAAATCAGGGGTACTTAAAAGCACTAAGGAATACAGCTAAAAAGCATACAGATACCAATGAAAGGTACTCATTTTAAATACAGATTTATATTAATTTCCCTTTGCCTTTTTTTTTTTTTAAAGCACCAGTAAGACCAGTTAGTTCTGATAGACTGTGTTAAGTTTCAGTATCTACTGATTACATGATGTGTACGGAGTGAATACTCAAACTTGTTGCCCTGACTGTCATTCTGAAATGAGTTAAATGCAGTTCTTGGATTAGAGCTGCTGTTAATAGAATCTGCAAACAATGTTATTTAGTCTAATTAACAAATACTACTCCTTCACTCTTAAAGATGTTCCCATGTTTTCCAGAATCCTTTAGAGCTGCACTGCTTCTTCTGTCCTTCATGCCTTACCATTGCTTTCTCAGTGTGCTCCTCTACTGCATTATAATTAGCTTTAAACTTTCATTTCTGTTTTCGTTCTTCCTCCTTCTGTTGGACAGTCAACCCAGCCAAACTCTGGTCTCCATCTATATTTTCTTACAGGCTTTTTGTCTGTTCTGCCATATACTCTATCTGAGGGTCATCCAAGCATGCATGTTTCCTTCTTTTCTGGTCCTGTCAATCATTTCTCAGATGAAAGAAAAACTACAAGAACCACATAACTGCATGTATCTCTTGCAGGCTTTTTTTACCTGTCATTCACCCTAAAACAGAAGTCTGCAGGGGTTTCCATGGAACTTAAATTAATAATAACAGTATATGAATCCCGTCATGACCCAATGTGCAGCAAACCCAGTGGTGCCCCTGGCCAGTGAGCTCTCCTGGCTATCGAGGAGCAGCTTCAGTCAGCTTCTACCATAGTCAGCAAGCGTCCATGAGATCACAGAAGAACAAGTAGTGTGCCATTTAATGAAGTGTTGCCAGTTGCTTTTCTCAAAACATTCTAAAGACTTTAGAAATTTTAAACTAACCTTATAATTGGCTCTGTCACCAGCAAAATGTTTTATCATAGTAACAGGCCGAAATATGTACATCTGTTTTCTGATTTTCTTTTTTTTTTTTTTTTTCAAGTTACAGGTAAACGTTTCAAATAGCTTCTAGATAACTGATGAAACTGACTTAGTAATAATTCTTCTAACCAGACTGGACAGTTCCTGCTGTATTTTTAATGTTCTCTCTTAGGTTACACACCTGAGAAGAGTTTTCCTCCTTGAATGCTATTGTATTATCTGCAGCTTGGGCCAAATCTCTCTTGAAAAATCATCAGCCTGCTTTTATATTACTGCTTAATTCTGAATGCATTTAAATGCACTTACGGTATTAACCAGGATATAAAACATACAGGTTGTCACTACGGCTATAGAAGAACTTGTTATGTGTTTGCTGATGAATGTTTTTCAGAACAAGCTTAATAAACATTTGATTACTCTAGGTGTTCAAAGACAATTGATGAGAAGGAAAAGCAGTATAACGGATATTTAAATACATATCTCGAGACAAGGTAAAATTCCTGTACCTTCCAGCAATATTTATATTCTTCTGCTGACCTGTCGTTATTGGAGTTGTCTGCTTCACTGTGGACAAAGGCATAGGAGAACTAAGCACTTTAACCTTTATCTCTTATTCCAAGTTAGCTTACTTTTACTTATTGTAAGTAAATCTGGCTTTTCAACATACACTCATACGTTTCTGTTGATTGTACGATACTGTGTTTTAGAACCACACTGTTGAAGTGTACGTGTGGTACAGATGGACTGAACTATTGTATGTAGCTTTGGATCTTTATGCACTTATAGTCCTAAATGTACATAAGGTTATTGAAAAATTTTCAATAAGTTACTCATTTGCATGTAGTATGAAGTCAAGCTTTCATTTATAGGTACATTCTTTATCTATGTGGCCAGGCTCAGAACAATAACACTTAGCTGACTGCAGTAGTCAAACTCCTATAAGCTTTTTAGGTTGCACAGTGAAATGTGGTGAAGAAGTCCTGAGGGTTGTGTCTGTGGAGCCAGCAGCACGGTTACATGAGCGTGATGCTGTACCTGAAGGCACAAGGTGCACAATGTAAATGAGGAAAAAGAGAGAATAGCTGTAGGAAAGCTCTAAAATGTTAGAAATTTTAAATACTACTGTTTTACACATTACTCAATTAACTTATTTTTATTTCACAGTAATAAATTTGCTAATGAGAAACTAAAATTGGAAGAGCTTATAAAAAAGAGTGAAGATGACTGCCAAGAGTGTGTGAAAAGAGCTGTTACAGCAGAGGTACAAACTGAACATTTTTGGCAGAACTTGGATCGTTTGTGCTGATAGTAGGTGGGGAAGATGACTGGTGAAGCCTTCTCTAATGATTTACTTTTAACACAGCATCAAAAAATTTCCATAAGCATATACTGAAAGTGTTAATCAACTACTGACAAGTGCTGTTAATGAACTTATCCTGCAAAACTTTGTGGATCAAGGCACTTTATTATTATCATTGACCAGTACTAGAAATGCACAGAATTTGGGGCATATGGTATTGCCCCAAAGAAAATTCAACTAGTAATTGAGTTTTATGCTTATTTCTTTTATGAATAGATTCCATTAATGAAAATTAAGCACAGGAACATAAGAAATTCCTTGTTAAAAGTAAGTCATGGTTAGGGAATACGTAGCTACTTCTTTATCAGGTAGGATCAGAATTCCACAACCAACTTGTGTGTCGCTGAGAGGAGGAGAGTATTGACAAGTATCAAGATTTTTATCCAGTATGTTTTATACTGGAAATGCTTTGAAGTTCATGAACAATTCTCCCTTTGTAAGAAGAGCTTGAATTGTAGAATAGAATCATAGAATTGTTCTAGTTGGAAGAGACCTTTAAGGTGATCAAGTCCAACCATAAACCCAGGTCACCACTAAGCCACCTCCCTCAGCACCACCACATCTATGAAGGCTGCCTTACCTGCAGTAGGATTTTTATCAAAAGATGTGATTGTTGGTCCACATCAGTCTTTAACCAGGCAATATTTCCGACTGCCTTAATTACTTTGAGTGTGTGTACCTATATATATATTTTTTTTTTTTTAATACAGATATGGGATAAGTTGCAAATGGAACATTTATGGAAGTTTTGTACTATGAGCTGAAGTGATTATAGCCTTTTTATCCTGCCAAAGATCTGCCAGGACTGTTAATTCCACTTGAAATTTTTCACTGTAGGAACTGTGTGTGTTGTACTCTGTATCATCAAACTATTGTTTCAGACACTTATTAAAATCTGTTTTGAGGTTTTACCCCTTGTGCTGCAGCAGTGCTTTTACTGCACTTTTTTTTTTACACAGCTACATTTTGTTACAGGTATCGGTACTCACGAACTGGAAGGAAGCTGAGGTGTGCAAGCTAAATGGCATAGCTGCCAATGCAGAAGCCAACCTCAAGATATTAAAGTCATTCAGCAGGTACTGAAACTTCTGGTGTCAAGTTTCTGTATTAGTAGTTGCTAAATACCAGTGAACAAGTTGGGTTTGCTCACAAAGGGATGCTGTGCTAGCCTGAAAGGTGCATAGAAGCAGAAGTTAAATACAGCTTTCCTGAGGGTGAATTTCTTTCAGTCTGAGATTAGCAAGATGTGTGATACTTACTCAGGAGCAAGGTTCTCCTTCTCTTTCTTAGCTGGGAAGATCAGGATACTGGGCACATTGAAGTTATTCCTGCACAGCATTACTGGGAAAGAGCTGCCATGTAAATAGAGAAGAGTGCAAACAGAACTGTTGGCTGTGCAGCAGCACATCGTGTCCTTCCTTACAAGGAATTAATTGAGCCCTTTGTGTTACCTTTTCTAAAACTTAGGCCATGTTCCCTTTCCTTAACCTTGCGTTGCTACAGAATCCTAATATACATTTGAGGAGTCCACTTCTAAGATTGAGTAGGATCCAAGTACCAGGAATTTAACTGATTTTACCTTAAAATTACTTGAACTCTTTAACTGCTATTTAGTTGGTAAGGGAAGGAACTGTTGTACTAAAGCCATAAATATTCAAGAAAAATAATGAGACTGTTGGGAGTTTAACTGAAAATCTTGAATGCTTCAGCAGCTCAGCTTCTGCAGCACCTAAGTTGAAGTCACAGATTGATTCCTGGGAAATATTTATTTCAAATGTAAAAAAACAACTGGAAAAAGTAGAGGTAAGCCTTAATTTCTCTTAACAAGCTTTAAGTGGCACTTTGGAAATAAAAACAGAATAACCTTAATAATTTTGCATTCCTTTTTTAAAATATGAGTAGCTTGTCCTCCAGATACTGAACTGCATTTTTTTTAATTACAAAATAAAGATAAGGTTTTAAGTCAAGATTATTTTAAGTATAGTTAAGTTACAGTTAACATCTTCAGTCTTATAAAGGCAAAAATCTGTCCTGTATACACTTGCTTCAGAATTGGACCCCACATTAACAAGTCTAGTCTCCTGGTTCTTCTGGTTTTTTTTGTTAACTTCATGCAACTTAAAAACAACAGAAAACTCTCTGAAGATATAAAACATCTAGGCTGAGTTTTTAAAACTAGAAAGGGTTTCCCAAACCCTTTCAAGCACCAGTGCAGGTACTGAGATACAGCCCTGTGTTCCTATAGCGAGTGGCAGCCTTACATCTCTGTTTGAAAGGCCTGCTGTCTTCCCTGCTTTGCACAAGAGCAGTTGTGGTAATGCCATTTTAAATGAAGAGCTGAGCTTTAGGTAATGCTGATGTGGAGGATAACTTGTTCTCCTTCTGCAGGCTGAGTATGAAGAAAAAATTGAGATGGTGAAGAATGGTGTACGGAACTGCCTCACTAAAACGGAAACAGGGGATCTTCCTTCTCCTCCAAGTGCCTTGGTATGTATCTTACATTTGACAGCAGCTCGTTAGGAAGTTCCTTAGGTTTGCATCGGCGTGGCTGTCTGCCATAGCTCACGCACGTGAAGAACTGGAATATATAGCCTGGAATGCAGAGTAATCTGGTTCTTGTGCATCCAGATGAAGAGGGAGAAGGGACTGCAGATCAGTGTGATGAAGCCCAGCGAGCAGCACATTCTCAAATCCTTGGAGAGGCTTAAGCTGTTTAAAGCTAACTTTAAAATGCTTTGTGTTCTGCCTGGGTCAGGACTGATATTTTTGCATGTTGTGACTTTCCTGTAGCACCAAAATCCATGGGGATGAGGTCCTGTCACACCAACATGTGTAACTGATTACAAATACCAAAATCAGCTTCCAGTTGTATCTATTGTGAACTAGGTGGAGTATAGCCATTTATGGAAATGCATCTGTTACAACAACGTCCCAGATAAATACCATTTTAAAACATTTTCTGACGGGCCAATAGTTCCACAAATGCTTTGCTCAAATCCTGCCAGTTACTTCTGAGCCCTGCAAAAGTTCCTGGTGCAGGGATGAAGTCAGCACTCCTTGAACTGTTCCACCAGCATGGTGGGGGAGACAGCTCACAGGGATAAAACTCTTGCAGCCAAACTACCTGCAGCAGCAGTGCAACCGACCCGTGTGCTGCCATCCACTGACAGCAAAATTGGAACTGTGGCACAAACTTGATGCCCAGTCCTGAAGACAAATAGTATTTGGAAACTACTGGCCCTGGGGCAGTTTGAAGTAAAAAAAGGTTCAGTCATCTTTCAGAATAGGGTAGCTAATCAACTCGGTCAGTAAAACACATTCCTAGCGCGCATCTGAAATACCTGAATTTGTTGAAGATGCCATGTAAATTTTTATGTATATATAATATTCTCTGCAGAAATTCTCATGGTTTTTTCTTTTCTTTGTTTTTGGTGTAATTCAGATTCAAAACTGTTCCATTACTGTGTATTTATGATTGCTACTACAGTTTTTATGGAATTATACAATTGACAGTCACAGTTAGGCTCTCCTGCTTACTTGTTCTTCCCCACTTATTTTTCAGTATCTCCTTTCTGTTTACTGGCCCAGAACTCTCAGGGACATGTAGACAACAGTTGCCATCTGTGGGTTACCATCAGCTAACAGGTAGAGTGGCTTCTCAGCCTCTTGTTCTGCATTTGGTATCTGTTTCTACCATAGTAATACAGGAGTAACCTTTTAAGAGGAGAGGTCTGCAATTATTTCAGGCTGGAGGGACTTTAATAGGCAAATACTGAGTCCAAATGAAAAAGACATGATGAAAACCCTTTTTCTCGCTGTTTAATTCCATTAATTAAAGACCTTACAGAGAAAATAAAATATCTCTTTAAAAAAGTGGTAAACTGAAGAATATGATACAAGAAGCAGGAGGTTTGAGTGTGATGCAATGTAGAATTTAGTTTTGTGTATTAGAAAGCCACCTTCCTGGAGCAATCAGGAAACAAATAACAGTCATCAAGTCAAACAACGATATTTATTTTAAGTTCTTTCCATTTATGGAAGAGAGTAGTTAGTGCAAAAAGATGTCTTCCTGGATCATGTCAGCTCCAACTTTTTCAAGATAATGACTATATCTGACATGTTTCTGTTTAAAAAAAAAAAAAAAAAAAAAAACCCAAACTACAATGGGTTACATATAATTATATAATCTGTTAAAAGCAGTTAACTCTGCATGCTCAAGTTGATGGCACAGCAACCAACTTCAGGCTGTACTGCTGTGCAGCTGAGCGCTGTCCAGCAGCCACACGTTCCTGAGCAAAGCCCAAGTTAGAGGAACGGATTCTGTGTGTGCTGTCCTGTTGCATCCCACTTCAGACAGGTTCGCCCTATGCAGTACCTATTAAAGAGCAACTTTGTGCAGTATTTTTACCTAGGTAAAGCAAGTTAAGATAAATTGATGTGACCTTCCAGTTCCTTAGCATGGTTCATGCTGCAAATGCTCAAGGGTTCTGTTCAATTTATTTTAATTGTGATTTTTCCTGTGAAATCTGCTTATTTCATAGACAAAAGAAGAGAGACCTCCAGTCAGTGATCCAGCCATTGTCATGTATTCCTCTGCATCTGCACCTCATTTCCTCCCTGCATTCTCAAGTTCTGAAGATCAAGGTCCAACACATGCTCCATGTAATACACAGGCCAGAGTTGCAGCAGCACGTGCAAGTTCTGGAAGTGGCATTTCAGTGAATCCACACCCTAAACCTCTCAAAGGGTCATATTCTGATAAAATTTCGTCAGCTTGCCCATCAGGGATTTCTGGAAGTAATACTCGGAATGTCCAGCCAAAGCAGAACCACCAACATGACTCAGCTATACAGCCGAGACCACCTGGACTTCCAAAAGTATTTGAAAATATTATCACCCATCTACAGAGTATATTCCCAAACTACAGCAGGTACTTGCTTTAATGAGCAATTATAATGGTATGTGGAGTAACAGAAGTCCTGAACATCCAGTGATAAAGTACAAAGAGAATTCGTTCCATAGTAGATGGCTTCTGTTTTGGGAGAACAGTTGTATTGGTTGCTCCCCTCCGTGCCCTCCCATTCAGTGGGACATTCCTTAAGGGAACAGACTTACGGTGTTGGCTTACATGTTTTGGGTTTTTTCCCCCCCCAGTTAGAACCACTAATGAACAGAAGTACTACTATTTTTATTGTTCGAGGGGTTTTTATGATTCAGGTAGATCCTAGTTATTGGGAGGTATTTGTCAGGTACTTGGTACGGCTCATTTGAGAAGTAAAGGCTCTGCTGCTGTGAATCAAATGTGGAAGTTAAGAGTGTTTTGAGCACTACGACTATGCTGGTAACAGCCATCGTGTTGCCCATCGGTAATTGTCTTGTTTTTGTCCTTTCAGTTCGGACTTCACCAGCTTCATAAAAGATGTACAAAGAGGAAATGGGAATACATTGGCAGGTTTGAGCTTTAATGAAATTCTAAGCAGAGTGACAGAACTGATTCTGGACCAGCAAAGTAAGGTACTGTGGTGTACTCTTCTACTGTGTGTCTCTGGCAGAGGAAGCAGTGCAGCACAGTCCAGAAAAAAGTGCAAAACTCCCTTTGCTGTCAAGCTCTGAAATCTGAACTTGTTCCAAATTTTTCTCTAATACCTGTCCAGGCATCCCCCCCTGCACCAGCACAGACTGGAACTCGGAGTTGGGAAGTACCTGCAGAAGATGCACCCAGCCCATCCAAGGCAAGAAACGCCTCAAGTCAGAATCTGTCCCAGCCACATCTCCAACCTTGGGGAAATGTTAGAGAAGTACCTAAATCCAGATGGAAAAAGCTGGACTATGCAGTAAGTTCTTCACCGTTTCAATGGATGTGAAGCTTTGGTGTGTTCTTCTTCTAACACATGAAATAATCAAAGTACTGCTGGAAAAAATAATTTACTTGCTCTTTTTGCCTAAAAAAGCTTAAATATACTTGGTTAAAATGAGTAACATCGTTAACTTTTATTAGAATTTCTTGACTAGTTGTTGCTAGCTTTCAAATAACTAAAGACTTCATGTCTAGGCCTCCAGTGATGATCCTTGCACAATCTGTCACGATGAGCTGAGCCGAGACGCGTGTGAACTCGAATGCGGGCATCGCTTCCACCGCCAGGTAAGGGCTCTGCTGCTGTCGCGTGGGTGCAGATATTCACAGGCCGCGCGGTTTATGCTGCTGGTCCTAAAAGCAAGCGCCCCCTCCCCCTTTCCCTTTCAGTGCTTAAAGAACAGCACACGATTCTCTTGCATACCCTGTACAGCAAGACTTGCTATATGTATGGTCTTACGGCATCAGAGAGTTTGCAGGTTTAGATTAAGTAAAATGATAATCCATCAGAGTGAATTTAAGCTTATTCTTCAGAGAGTAAATTTGGTAGTCAAGTCGCAGATCTGTTTGCAGCATACTTACAGAAGGGGCTATACTATAGACCCTACATGTGCCACCTGGTAGCAGTTGTACTTAAGACTGCACACGGTAAAAAAAGAAATTAGGATTGTGTTATAATAACTTGGTATTTCCATCTCTGACTTTATCCCATTACCGTATTTGCTTATGTGCCGATTTGTTATTGCAGTACAGGTGCAAATGTAAACTGATCAGCAGAGTATTACATCTGGGGGAGTTTTCTAATGCTCATTTCAGGAACACAGAACGTGCTGGAAAAGAGCTTACCTATTAGCAACAATTATTAATGTATTTAAGCTGAACTCTTTGTACCAGACTCTGTTACCGTAACATCTTCCTGTTCTTGCAGTGTGTTAGAACATGGCTTAAGCAGCATTCAAGTACCTGCCCTATCTGCCGTGTCCATGCTCTGCTACCTGAAGACTTCCCTGAGCTTCCCGCACGGAATAGATACGCTTAAACCTGGTTTTATTGGAACGTATTATAATGACATGCAAAGTGGCTGCAGTATGACCATTGTCGTTGGGAACAGAAACACCGTGCCTGGAGAGAGATGGGGCCCTAGTTTTGCTGGGGGGGTGGTAGAGCTCCCTGGTATTTAACACTGGGCACTAAGCTGTGTGCTGCTGGCAGGTCCGTGGCACCCGCAGAACAGTCGGCTCCAGGGTGCAGCACTTTGGCTGCTTGCTGCCTGGAGGCATGAGGCTGGTGGAGCTCGGAGGCTGGCAGCACGCAAAACCAGCAGGGCCCTTAGCTAAGGGATACTGGAAATACTGCATCTGCTTTTCCCCTAAGGATGGACTGTAATCCCTGTAAAGAAATGAGTCACAAATAAAGTTACTGCTGCAGCTGATCTGTTTGGTTTTGTTGTTGTCATTTTTTTTGGTGTGTGATGCTTTTTGCTAAGTCAGTTATCTGCTGCATGTGAGAGCTAAGGCAGCCTCCTGCCTGTTCTGCATTAGAAGCACTTGCATCCTTTTCACCAGCATCCATTATTTTCTTGGGGTGGGGTATGATACTTATATATTTCTTCTTAGTTTTTACAAAAGCCACCTACGTCCTTGGTGCTCAGGCCCCTTTTCCAGAGCAGTCCAGAGGGGTATTTGGCAGTGGCAAAGCAGTCCCACGCACCGCATTGGACAGCGCTTTCCAGGTGAGGTAATCTCAGCACTGAGCTGCTTTGTACGTACACGTCCTTGGCATCAGCCCATCTTGTTCTTCCTGTACCTGCAGCACAGAGGACCCAGGTAGGCTCCAGCTGGGGCCCAAGGCAAGATGATGGTCTTTTCGAAGTGTCAATGGTGGGAGGCAACAGTGCTGCTCCGAGCAGCAGGTGGCACTCTACACAATGTTGTAAGACTAGAAATAGGGACTTCTTTTTCCTTAAATCAACCTGTTCAATTTCCTGACCTGGGAGAAGTGTTAACTTCTTGTAACAAGGCTGTTGCAAGACATCAAAATGAGAATTTCAGATGCTTACTCCTAAAATGCAGATGGAAGCCAAACCTAGAATTAAATTTTCCTTCATGGCAGTGCTGCTGGATGAAGCTAAAGGAAATCATTGTTGGCAGTTTTCTTAATACTGTCTTTTTGGGTTGACATCTTTACACTTACACTTTAGTCTGCTTCTTCCCTACATAACGGAAAATTCAGAATTAGAATGAAGTTGTGACTGTTCTGTTAACTTCAAAATCTATAACCTGTTTCAGCAATGTTTCTTGCTGACATTGTTCTCCTATATAGTTCCTTTAAGATGTATAATTACCAATACTTTGATGTATTTACCTTACCTTATCCCTTTCCTGACATTCAGACCACTGGAATAGGTTGCCCAGAGAGGTGGTGGAGGCCCCATCCCTGGAGACATGCAAGATCAGGCTGGATGAAGCTCTGAGTAGCCTGATCTAGTTGGAGCTGTCCCCATTTATTGTGGGGGGGTCAGACTAGATGACCTTTGGAGGGTCCCTTCCAGCCCAGACATTCTATGGTTCTATGATTTACATTTACACACCACATTGAGCAAGTGACCATATGAACCCCCCTAATTAAAAAGAGGGACTGCCTCCCTTGGAACAGTTATTCAGCTAATGAGAGGTTGTGTCCTAAAGGCCCAAGGTGCCACACTGAAGTTTTTAATGCCATTTTCCCACCATCAGCAGAGGCTGGTCTGGGACAATTCAGTGTTGGTGTTTGTTCCATGACAGACTGTTTTTAACAAAACTGAGCTGAAGAAGTCTTAGAAAAGGGAAGATGGTACTGCACAAAGTATATTCTAAAACTAAGAATCTATTCCCAATTTGACCAAAATACAGCTAGTGTAACTTCACATCATTATTCATTTTACATTTCAGTTTACAATACTCATCCCATGCACTTCGCTGTGTTGTAGCACCATTTATTATTCCTTCAAAACCACTATTCAACACTGTATTGCAAGTTCCATACCCTCCCCCAGGGTGTATAGCACCCTGTATAGCAAGACTTTGTAGATTAAACAGTGTTGTTTGTTTGTTTGTTTGTTTTTAAAAGGACCTCAGAATAAGTATTACAAAATTAAGGAGAGAAACTTACTACCTATTTCAACAAGTGGTAGAAATACCCAGAATCATTCCTTCAGGATTAGTGTGAGGAAGAATTAGGGAAAAGAGAGTTGCTGAAGTCAGAAAGATACCTGACAAGGCTGCCTGGACAGGTACATCCATGTAGGATACGGCAAAGTCTCAGTGAAATTTATAGAGAACCGAAAGCACAAGAAGCACCACCAGGGAGAAGGAAGTGATGCGGTTTCAGTTAAATTTTCTCTTTGCCTCTAGAATTTTGTCTTTTTTCAGTAAATCATTAAGTGATTCTCCTCTGGCTCTTCACATCCTGCAGAGCTTCAGCGGGAAGTTCTCTGTGATGAGGTGATCATCATGCAGAAGGACAACAATGTTCACTTCAAACTCTGCAAGAGGGGGAAAAAAAAAAAGCAGGGGTTTCTTTCCTATGAATCTGAACAGCAGCAGGGTGAGAGGCAGGCAGTCCCTACCCTCAGGCACAGCGCTTCACAGGACTCTTCCAAGCTGTTCCAAATACCCTGAATTTTCCTGTGGCATGGATGAACACAGTATTCCAGGCAGAACGTCACCACAGGCATCCCAGACCATGGACCCTTCATAGAAAAACTTGACTTGTTCTAACCTTTGGGATTCCTCTGGATTCATTGCTGTATCACTGAAAAACTATTGACAGAGAGTCTTCTGAACAACAGGTGGGGTTTCAGACACCTACAGTTAAAATGTTTGGGGAAAGCTGCCCTGCACCAATATCTGTTGTTCAGGAGCATGTAAGCAGAATAGTTAGGGATCAGTGCCCACCCCTGCTGTCAGCATGTAACACAGCCTTGGAACCTCACCTTATGTATGGCCTTATCAAATTAAAACACCAAAACACAATACACCTGCAACCAATGACAAAGTTTTCAACAGAAAACCTACTGGTTTTAGATACTAGAGTGTGTTGTTCAAGATGAAAATCAAGTATTAGATCTATAGTCAGTCCTAAATGGAGACTAAATAGAAAGTTAGGTGAAATTAATAAGTGAACGGAACCAAAGTCTTAATATAATTATGAAGATTGTAAAAAAAGGAGTTATTTTCAGTTTATTTTCAGACTTTTCTTACAAATACAAGGAGATACTACACTAACAGTAGCCATTTGTCACTAAAAAATATTATTCAATAGTTAGAAATAGCAAAAAGTAGAGAAGATTATTTTGGGGGAAATCACTGTACACATCAGGTACAAAAATGCTCTTGGGGGAACATATCAACAGGTAGGCAAAGCTGAAAAACAAGCTATGCACACTTGTCCGAGAAATACAGCAAAAACCTAGGAGGGGCTTTATTCAGGAAAGGTCTCAAAAGGCAGGGACTTCAACCTGATACACGAAAAAAGAAAAAAAGAACCATCAACAGATTCCAGCAGGGTGAATGGAAGAAAAACAGTATAGCAAAGAATTTTTGCAGTAATTATTTGAATAACGAGGAAAATCCTAAGTTTCAGGTGTCTGTCAAGGAAAATGTTGGATTTTAGCAACAATAACCAGGAAGAAGCAGCTGGTGTAGATCAAGAAAAGCCAAGTCACACACAGCCTAACTGTGCTGCTTCTGAGTCTGTGCAGCAGGAGAAAGGGAAACAAAAAGGAGAGTGAATGGAAAGAGGGGTTCTTGCCACCAGTGATGAAAAGAAGGGAGCATCTTGGCATTTTATCCTTAGACTGTTATTCACATGTTTAATCACATGTCATCTTGGGGCAGAAAAAAAAATTACCTGCCATTACACTGCTTCTCCCGTCCCTTTGCCATAATAACTCTGTTAGTCAGAAAGAGCTTAACAGTTGCAACTATTACTAAAAATGACTGTTTCAAGTTATAAGCATTAGGCTGTATTTTCTCAGTCTATATGAAATACAGCAGCCTACAATCCTGTTCAGGACACTTCCACAGGGAAACAGACGGATTCCTTGGTTCTTCCTGCAGTGCTGTCAGCCACTTACTATCCCGCTACCTGCCAGAAGCTAAGGTCAAACTAGAGACTGACCTCAGAGGAAAGACGCCAACACAGCAGACAGTCCCACACACTTACCAACTTTGAAGTTTGTTGTTTCCAGGGTGGGGCAGGTGAACAACCTGGGAAACACCATGTATATAGGAATCTGTAGGCCCCTGCAGATATCCCCATCAGCAATCTGAATGTTCTGTATTTCTGTGGCGTCTCTGGCATAGCCTTCTGCACACCCTGGTGAAGGCGAGGCATTCGGAGGGAGAGGAGGGGAAAGGAAAGAGATGAGAGAAGGCAGTGGCCAAAATTTAAAACGAAGATAGGCCAGGGCTGGGGGGAGGTATGTGTGGGCAAAACCTTTTGCCCTTTGAGCTGCACGTTTTCACATCAGGACTCCGAGTTAAGGATCATAAGCTGGCGGGGTGGGCACAAGCCAACCT
>NW_008605022.1:0-2129 GCF_000691845.1 Merops nubicus | reverse complement strand
TGACCAAATCCAGGCTTTGGGGGTGTGGGCACACCAAGCATGTTCCCCTCACTTGCCCTGGACGCCCAGAGATAAACGCATTATTTGCCAGGACACCTCCAAAGCCAAGGGAGAAGGGTGCACAGGAGGCGCTCCAACACGAAAGGCAAAGGTTTGGCCACCTCCTGCCCCCCTCGTGCCCGCTCCCCACCACGGGGGAGTCTCTGCTCGGGGAGACTTTGCAGCCAGACCCCACTGACGGGCGGTTGGTGCTGTGCTGGGCGTCACCTCCGGAGTTTCGCTTCTTTTCGGAACCGTTTCCGGCAGCAGAGGGACAGAAACAGCACAGGGAAACCGCGAGCGGGGAGCCCTGCCAGGGCACAGCCTCCACAGCCACGAGCACAGGGGGTGGGGGGCTCCTACAGAGCCTGCTTGGCTTTCAGAGCCCATCATGTGCCAGGCTCTCCACACCAGCAACTTGCTCTCAGAATCATACAACCATTTTGGCTGACAGAGACCTTTAAGCTCCTCGAGTCCAACCATTCCCCCAGCACTGCCAGGCCTCAGCACCACATCTCCACGGCTTGGAAACCCCTCCAGGGGTGGGGACTCCACCACTGCCCTGGGCAGCCTGAGCCCCAGGCCCAGACAACCCTTGTGAGGAAGAAATTGTTCCTTGGGTCCAACCTAAACCTTCCCTGGTGCAACTTGAGGCCGTTGCCTCTTATCCTGTCCCTTGATCCTTGGGAGCAGAGCCCGACCCCCCCCTGGCTCCAGGCTCCTGTCAGGAGCTGTGCAGAGCCAGAAGGTCTCCCCTGAGCCTCCTTTGCTCCAGACTCAGCACCCCCAGGTCCCTCAGCTGCTCCTCACCACATTTGGGCTCTAGACCCTTCCCCAGCAGCTTTGTTCCCTTCTCTATCCATACTCCAGTGCCTCAAGGTCCTTCTTGGAGGGAGGTGTCCAAAACTGAGCCAAAGATTTGAGGGGTGGCCTCCCGAGTATCCAGCCCAGGGGGACAATCCCTGCCCTAGTGCTGATCCAAGCTAGGATGCTGGTGGCCTTCATGGCCACTCAGGCACAAGCTGGGTGTCAACTTTCGACAGAAAGCTGTACAGAATTAAATGCTCACTTTTGGCCTTTACCCTTCCAGAAGGGCTCAGACAAGAGAGGGCTGTTCTGCTGTTGGTGCTCGACGTAGAGAGCCAGGAACCCAGGCTTGCCTGTGGCCAGCACCGGGCCAGCCACCATCATCAGCTCCACAATGTGGGACAGTGAAACCACAAAATGTCTGCAGTGTCACCCAGATGCAAGTAGAGATTTATATCACATTTATAACCCCTGAGTAGCTCCTCAAACCCAACAGACACACGCTGGCCAGGCCCACCAAGAAAACCATTTGGACCCAAATTTGACCAACCCAAATGTTGCATCGCTCTAGGCTGGACCTGCACCACAACCTCCCAATTCCACTCAGGCTAACGAGACAGGCAACAGGTAACTCAGAGAGTTACCCCAGGGCTCGGCGCTGTTGCAATATGTTTTCCAGAGCTTCAGTCCTGCCTGGATGAAAAATATCCCGGCATACTTTTCATCTAAAGCAATCTGCTTTTTGTTAAGGCAGGAGAAGCTCTGCAGGAGCAATGCCCCGCCAGCAGGCACAAGGCCACCATAAATGGGCCCGTGGTTCACCTCCAGCGGGGCAAACAGCACCCTGCAAGGTAGCCGGGTGCTGCTGGTGAGAGGGTGGGAATTGTAGAATCATTCTGGTTGGAAGAGACCTTCGAGATCATGTCCAACCCTTCCCTCAGCACTGCCAGGTCCCCACTGCCCCGTGTCCCTCACCCCACATCTCCACAGCCTGGAAACCCCTCCAGGGATGGCGACTCCACCACTGCCCTTCTCAGAGCTTCCACCTCATGTACTGGATGAGGCTCTTCCCTCCTTGTCCCAAACCCACTCTGGAGACATCTACACAAAAACGTGTATCATCACAAATATTTTATTTTTATCTATCTGTAGATAAATAATGTGTATTTTTGTACATAAACACATCCTTCCCCTGCACCAGGACACCCGGGGGACACTGCTGACTCCCCACATCCCCCACTCAGTTTAACACCGTTCCCCCCTTTGCTTTGGGGGCCGGCTGG
>NW_008605021.1:0-23012 GCF_000691845.1 Merops nubicus | reverse complement strand
CTGCATTTTAGTGAGCACCTCCCAGGTAGCAGGAATCTTAACTCTTCATTGACCTGGCAGGGATTTTTACAGTCTTCCACATCTTTTGAAGGGTTCAGAGGGTTGTTCAGGGAGATCTGATCATCATGAAGGTGTTGGATTAAAAGGAAATTGTGGCTTACCCTAGGTAGGGATCTCAGAATTGTTTGGAGAATGAGGTCTACTAACCTCTACCCAGGCTGAAAGGAATTAACAGCCATGTATTCAGAGCTCTCAGTTGGAATGAAAAGTGTAGGAGGTCCTTGATGTGGGGATGGTGGTAACATGCAAGGATGGAAGAGATTTGGGGTCTCTTCTCTGTCACACATCAGAGAAGGTCTCCTGCTGGAGACCTGCATTGGAGTCCTTGCTTTGTTAAATCTGGAGCAGTATATTCAGGGACTGATTCTTCTGAAGTATCTTCCTGTTCCTTAGAATGGGGAGTGCCATGGCATCTCTTCCATGACCCTGACTGTGTAGCTGCATAATAATGTGCCCTGTCTGCACAGGGAGCCCTAGAGGAAACAGGAACGTCTTCTACAGAGATGATGCCCTCATCCCTGGGTATTTTAACTTGGCAACTGACAGTGAGGTGATTTGGGCTTGAACCCCCTGTGTGTAGGAGGGACTTTAACTGTGAGATTTGCAGTCAGAAAAAGAGTTCCCTTCCTATTTTGAGTGAGTTTCTGAGCTGTTGGATAAAGCCAATATGAATAAGCACGTCTTCATCCTTTGGCTGCTCTTATGTGGGGCTGGTTGTGCTGAGGTGCCTCTTGGGCTGAACTGCCCCTCCTCTCAGCAAGGCTCAAGGGTGAAATGGCTCTGGTGAGCAGACCAGATCTGAAAACACAGGTGATTAAAAGCTGGAGAAGGTATCTTCAGGCTCCCAGTGAAAAAGATTGCCAAAAAAACCCCCTAGATACATGGAGAGCTTTGGGCTGCAGTACAGTTAGTGGAGGAGAGGTTTGGGAACAGTTTTAGATACCTGTGCTAGGAGCTGGGGAGGCTGTAGGCTCCCAAACACTTCATGAGGATGAGGTCCCACGGGTCCTCATGGCTGCAGCCTGCAGGATGTTTTCTTGGAAGCTGAATGGCAGCTCTCCAGGCCCTACTGGGTAGACTTGGCTGCTCCTGGATGCCCTGGTGCGTATTCAGCTGTGCGTGGCTCCAAGAGAGATGCTCCTTTTCCCAGCTGCCCCTCTCTCCCAGGGCAGGGACCCCAGGCAGTGTCAGAGTCATAAGGCTTCAAGCTGCTGGGGAGCCTTTTGAGGTACTTGGATGAGCTGAAGCTTTCCAAGTTCACACTGTGTTCCAAGCTCACACTGTGTAGAGGAGCACAGAGCAGCTGGGACAGTGTAGATTTTAGCTTGGCATATATCTGAGGAGTTTTCTAGCATGGAAGAAAATATTCCCTGCAGTTCCCAGTGCTGGGAGCAAAGGTGATGCTTGGAGGCTGGAGGAGCATGGCTCTCTGCTTGGAAGGCATGGACATCTAAGGAGAGAGCAAGAGCAGGGTGGGATCTCTGCTCCAACAGCTGCTTCCAAGTCACCTTTGCAGGTAGGCAAATCTCTCCAGGACCTGTGGGACCTGTGTCTTATCTCCCAGCCCTGTGAGGAGTGCAGGTTTTACTGGAACATCTCAGACATCCCTAGACATCTGACCTTGTCATAACATGCAGATGGATTCCCTCTGATATGGAGACTCCTAAGTGCTGGTGTTTTCCTGTCCTCTGGGTGTTCAGACTCCTGCTCCAGTCGTTGGACATCTAGTCAGTACAGTTGGATGGTCTAGATAGAGGCTTGGTCACAAGCCAGGAGGGTCCAAGTCTGTTGCCCACATGCAGATGCCATCTGAGAGGTGCTGACTTGGCCTCTGCTTGCTGTTCTTTAATTGCATGGGCTCCCCTGTACCTTAACTGGGTGTTGAAGGACAACTCCAACAGCTCAGGGTGCTGCCAAGTGCACAACCAATGTCAGTCCCAGCACCCTCTCCCAAGCTGAGTGGCCAGTGCTCTTGTCACTTGGCCAGCTCATCAGCTGAGGGGTGGACCAGGTCAGATTTCAGGCTTTTTCACCTTTGTTTTAGCCCTGGAGCAATGCCTTAGGTGTGTGATCAGTGGGGGGTGTGTCGGTGGGAGGGAAGGGAAGAGAAACTGCTGGAGGTCCTCTAGCTGCAAAGCTGCCCCAAACATTAGCCCGGTAGGGAAAACTCCACAGCAAAATTTACAGCCAGAAGGGACTGAAACAGGCAGTGAGTGGATTTGTCCATGAAGATGTTTTTATGCTGCCCATAGAGCTGCCCAGGATAAATCACAGCTGGGTTCTCACAACACTCCCATGGTGCCCCAACCACGCAGGCCTCACTTCTGTGGTTTCAAACGTGTTTTTCCTCTTGCCTTGCAAAAGCAGCTTTTGTGAATGAGAGCTGGTCCATCAATAAAGGAAACAACGGCTCATAAAGGCCTAATGGTTCATTTGGGACCCTGCCAGGGGTTGTTATTTCTCCTGGTGCTCTTTCACCCAAGCTGAAGGTTGCGTTCAGAGCCTCCGTTTTCCTTCCTTTGCTGCTCACAGAGCTCTGTGAAAGGGGCTTTAGGGTGAGGATGGTGAGACCTTGGGCTGAGCTCGTTTTGCTAAGAGCTTTTCCTTTCCCTCCTTTCCTGTTTTGCAGAAATTTAGGTATCAATCCAGACCCAGGGAAGTGTGAAACCATAGCCAAGGAGTTTACTTACAAAATGAACATGTGGCACCTGGATATTGTTTTTCCCCTTTCTCACTGACCAAGTGAAGAAGCAGATTGCAATGGATCTGCATCTTTGCCCTTCCTCTCCTCAAATCAATAAGCCTGTGATCTGAGCAAGTCCCCAGGAGTCTTTATGCTATATGTACAAAAGCCTTTTTCTATATGAACCTCCAGGACCTCAGTGTCCCTCTCTAAGCAGCACATATGGTGGCCCAGCCTGGTCTCACGTGCTCCCTGGGTATGTAATGGCACATCTTCTCCTTTCAGTTCTCTAGAAATACACATTCCCTCCCTTCTAGGCTTGCCACAGTAAACAAAGCCCTGAGAAATCACCCTTCTAGCACCAATAAAATCTGTTATTTTAAGTTTTTTAAAGCAGCCTATTTTGGAGCTATTCCTGGGAGCTCTGTCCTGTGTAAAATTCCATGCCCATTTCAAATACCCTTACTACATTTCTTCCATTGTCTTCCTCTTCCATTCTGGCTCGAATTAAGATTAAAAATAAAAATAAAAACAAACCCCCAACAACAGTGTCCTGTGCTGCCCAGAGTGTCTCAGACAAGCTGGCAAAGCAGAGTGATTTTAGGGCTCAGTGGCCCAACCTCCAAAGCCCTTAAGGCTTAACTTTCCATTAGTCAACAGGACAACTCGTATAGGTCTGGTTCACTTGCTCAAAGAAGGGCCCACATAACTAACTGCCTGACTTGGGAATTTTCCATGTTTTAACCTTTGGTGGAGGAGGTCGGGTTCCTGAGGGAACGACCTGCTCCTGTGCTTGCAGTGCCATGGGACAGGTGCCCTGCAGCAGAGCAGCAATGCCAGCAGCAGCTGGGCTGCTCTGCAGAGCTGTTCCCAGCCTTGACAAGAGGTACCATAAGGTGTACACCATGGAAACACCAGTTCAAAGCTGGCTGTTTGTGCACTTGCACAAACTTTGACATTAGAGGGATTTATCTATCCCAGAGCAGAAAAAAGGGGCAAAAATTCCTTATGCCCTTTAATTTCCAGCCTCACTGACTCAAGCTCTGCCTGCCCTGCTCTCATTAAGTGTGTCCCAGCTGTCTCTTGGCCAAGGCTGTAGTGAACTCAAAGATTTGTGGCTGGAATGAGCTGAGATGTTTGGAAAGAAAATAACACACTTGTTTTATGTAAAGTGATACAGCCAGTGAAGGAATAGCCAGGACTTTGCTGGGCCAAAGTCAGCCTGCTGACTTTGCCTGCTGACCAACGTCAGCTTGCTGGTGTTAGGCAGACTCCTAGGCAATCTCACCTTTTTGATGAGTAACAGTGTAAACAATTTGAATGATGCAATCAAAGGAGTTCAACTTTTGTAGCTAATTTTAATCCTGTTGAAATTGGTGAGAGTTTTGCCTTTGGGTTCATCAGCTTCCAGGCAGGACCTTCACCATGAGTTCTGGTAGGCACTGTGACATGAATACAGGAGCTGCCACAGGACTTTACTGTCTTTACATGAGATGTAGTAGCTTTTCCTTGGCTTCTCCAGAATAGTCATTTTGAGTAAAAGAGCTTCCCAGAACAACCTGTGAAAAAACATGCAACCAAAACCTGAGCTGGAGCATCAGGTCTCTCATGGCTGAGCACTCCTCCTCTCATGAGCAGGGATATGTCTGTCTATTGGGTGGTCATGTCTACATCCAGATTAGGGGGTGCCAGCAGTCTGCCTTGGAGAGGAAGCTTTCTGGGCTGTCCCTGAACTACAACTTAGAATGTTCAAGCTCTTTATGAATATGCCAAGCCATTGGCATGCTGCGTGGCATGTGCAAGTGATACTCTCCTAGACACAGATTTGCTTCTGAGCTTCATTCTGAGTCATGCAAAATTTCCTCTGTTGATGCAAAGGAGCCTAAAAGAGGATGCAAATGTGGTCACTCCTTCTCTGGCATGGAGCAAATAAAGATGTGAACAAAGGAGGTCAAACGGATCTGGCAGTAGTGCCAAAGTTACTGCTCTCAGGTGACTGTTCTCCAGGCTGGAGGCCATATCCTCCAGAGGAAAGTTGGCAGAACCCACTTTTACTGGCTTTTGAGCTGAGCTGCAGGACCTTGCACTGAAATGGATGGGGCAGGTTGCCACAAGTGGCTGCTGTGTGGGAACTCCTGACAGAGGGTGGTGACAGATACTGATCCTCTAACCCACTTTTACTGGCTTTTGAGCTGAAATGCACTGAAATGGATGGGGCACGTTGCTACCAGAGGCTGATGACAGATACTGATCCTCCCTGAAATTCCCTCTGTTGTCTATGGGTGAGTTGGAGTCATGGCTGAGGATGAGGTACTCTTGGTTCCCCTGCTTGGGTCAGAGCTCCACAGTCTTTGTCCCCTTCCCTCCCACCCAGCCACACATTTCTCCTGCCCTATCTGCACCCGGGCAAATGCTGGAGTTGGTTCCTTGGAACTGACTCAGAGAAGTGATGTGAAGGGTCTTGGAACAATGAACCATTGCTCAGTCCCATGCTGGACAAGTTCCCTGGCCAGCCTTTCTGCACAAAAGGAGTGTGGGAGCTCATGTGTGCTAGGGAGGTCACAGGAGGTGAAGCAGGAGTGGTCTTTGCTGCAACTGCATGGACTTAGTGCTGGTTGGAGATGACTGCAACGCTACACCCAGTCAGCTGTTGAGAAGGACACAGTCCCTCAAGTCATCACCCTTCTGAGCTCAGAAAATGCTTCTTCTCTGCTCTGCACTTGGCCTCCAGCATCACCTTCTGCACTGTTGTACCAGCCTGTTGGAGGGGCTGCGTTGTGTAAGCTTGGCTGATGTGGGGTGGAAACAAAGTGCCAAGCTTCCTCTTTCTGCTTACATAACTGATGCTATCCATCAAACTGCCTTCAGCTCAAACCCATCAAGAAGATTAACACAAAAGGAAGCAATAAAATGTTTAAGAAACAGCTAGTTCATTGATATAGTTTATATCTTGTTAATTTTTAAATCTGAGGACTTTCTGTGTGCCTGAGCAATGAGGCCAAGGTCTTTTCTTCATGAGTTTACTAGAAACAAGCACACATTTAATTCCTGGAAGTGATTACAGGCCTGTTATTGATTGGTTCCTATTGATGGCGTTGGGAGCTTTTGGCAAAGGACAGTCAATGTAGAAGCAGGGGAATAGAAGCAGATCTCAGCAGCATATTGTTTTGTGTCCACGCACCCAATGGCTGTGCGAGCCACAGATTAATGGGAAAGTGATGTTAATTATCTGTGGCTGCCAGCACAGCTCAGAGGCAAAGCCATGTCAAGCGTGGATGAACAAATACGGGTTGTGGAGCTGCTTTGTGCTGTTATCAGAAATGGCTCCTGCTCTGAGGTCTTCCAAGGTCACTTCTGACCTCTTTGAGTGGGACACGATGACATAAGCATGCCCTCCCATTAAGGTCCTGTTTGCTGTGACCTGTTTCTTGTGTCTTTGGTCTAATTAGGACTATCTGATACCCCACTGTTTGGAAGGAGTCTGTGTTTGCAAGTGATGTTCTGATCTGCTTTCTTCTTAGTTTCAGTTCATTACTCAGTCAAAAGGAGTCCTTAATCTCCATCCAAGATATTCTTGGTCTTAAAAGTGCTATAACTACACTTGTGATCCCTGCCTATGTCACTTTAGTAAATACATCTGACAAGCAAACTGGCAGGTTCCCTGCAAGCAATTGCCTTGTTGGCAGCCCCCCAGGATATGACCACCAAAAGAGATGCCTCTTCCACCCAGGAGGTGGGCATGTGTATGGGAATGTGGACACACTGGCATGTTTTAGTTTGCTAGGTGGAACCATATCCACAGGGGCTCTATCTAAACTCACCTTGCCTGCTGAAGGACAGAGACTACAGACAATTTCTTCTGTTGCTCTTCTGAAGAAGCAGCCAGCCTGCAGTGGACAGAATGCGTAGGAATTGTGAGGCATCTTCTGCCAGCCCTGGGCAGGAGGATGTGGACATGACAGAGCAAGGGGGAAGCTTTTCAGAGAAAGGAAAATGCCTGGAGTTCTTCACCTGAAACCAAGCTGGAAAGACCAAAAGTTGGACGCACAGAATCTGAGCAGCTGCTGGAATGCTCTTTGAACAGGGACAAGGTGGCAGGAGGGACTGAGGTACAACCTTCCTTGGAGTGACTGCAAGGGCAGACATGGGTTCAGTTGAAGTGGAGACAGTCTAGAGGGATAACCAAGTGTGGAGCCTCGTGGTGTCTCGTTGTGTTTGCTGCAGAGCCAGCTCACCCTAGGCCTCTCCAGCTATCCCTGCTACCTCCCCTCTCCCTCCTGCAGGGTCCCTACAGTTATTTGCCAGGACTCACATTAGCAGAAGACACACTGATGTGGCTGCACAACCAATGAAGGAGATCCTACACATCTCAGAGTGTGCAGATGAGGAACCTTCTTGCTCCAAGGAAGGATGGAGTGGCTTCATGTTTATTGTATCTTTTACTAGCTTTGGTGTCTCAGTAGAGAGAAGTTTTCACCCTGATTTCTCCAGAGCCTAGAAACCAGGCTTGGGTTTGTCCCTTGATCTTGGGAGTGTCTGCGGAAAGGAGAACGTGATGTTCCTAGCTCTAGGCTGTGCTTGCACTGGACACACTGTTTCCTTGACTGGGTTTTGTGCTCTGGCCAATACATTTACTGCATAGGAACTGCTTGACTCATCACTTGCTTTGCTGTTTATGGGGTCCCCATGCAGTAGACCTGGGGAGCTTGGCTAGCCTGAGATCATCTCCTGAGGCAGTCAGATACTGCAGAGAGGTGCAACCCCCTTTGTTTCACATGTGAAGATGGATTTCTGTGGAGGGCAAGTAACTAGCTAGTCTCTGCCTTCCAGACACAAAGGGCTCTTCTGTGAAGGAGGCCGTGTGGTGTGTGTTGTCTTCACCCCTCATCCATCAATCCTGCTCTGGCCTGAAGGAAGAGGACTGATAACCTTTTCCAAACAACTAAAGGGAACAATCTGGATTGCTCGAGGATGAGTCAGGTTTGGATGGTTTCCCCACAGGCAGGCTTGGCAGCTGTCCTAGCACCCTTGCAAAAGGATTAGCCAGTTCTATCTGATCACAGCTGGTGGGGGAAGAGCTCTTCTCAGAGTGGTTCATCTTTCCAGACTGGAGCCAACCAAGGTTTGCACAGCTGAAGGGATCTGAGGGAAGCACATCAGGTGCCAAATGCAATGTCCCTGGCAGTTTCACTTGCAGATGAGGGTCTATGGGCTTGAGGACTGAAGTGAAGAAGACCATGACAGTGTCCTGGGGGGGGCTTTTTCCAGGACCTGTGTCAGGTAGGTCCTGCAGCAAATCCGTGCTACAAAACCTGCTCTTCCCCTCTCAACCCTTGCTGTGTGATTTCCATGTCCCCTATAACTGTGAAACCCTTTGGCCATGGGGGTGGGAATTCATCTCAGCAGCTCCAGGCTGGTGCTCTGGATAGAGACACAGCCATGTAGGAGCCTCCATGTGAGCTCAGTGTGTGAGCTCCCACCAACCTCTGTGGAGAGCTATCAAGAGACCAGCCAGAAGGGTCTTGATTCAGCTGCAAACGTGCAGGCTCCTGGCACTGGGTGAGATGCTCTCCAACGTCCCACTTGGCCTTCAGCTGCACAGAGGGCAGGGGTTTTCAAAAGCCCTGACCCATGTTGTCCTAACCTTTCCACCTCTCTAAAACATCCTCGCCCCCAAGAAGCAGAACTGCCCCCTCTGCCCCCAGCCAGGTCTCTCCAACCTCCCTGCAGAAGAAGCAAAGGGACAGCATGGCCTGATCCACTTGTCCTTGCTGCCTTTGGTCAGCTCTTCCAGGGGATTCTGTGGCCTGTCCTGCAGAGCCTGGTGACACCAGCTTCTCCGAAGGCAGCTGAGCCGCAGGGCAGAGCTGAGGCACATTCCTGACAGGACCAAGATAGCTTTTCCCAGAGCTCCCAGGCAGTGGGAACAGGCACTTTTTCAAAGGACTGCTGTGCCTGAAGTTAAAATAACAGGAGGAACAGAGTGGGAGATCCAAGCTGGATTATAGTACTTGGGGCTCGACTCCTTCAAATTAAAAGAGAAACGAGAAGATGACAAAAGGATGTACTTGGGGAGCTTCCAAAATACTTCCCTGACCACTTTGATATCTCTCTGGTCTCCCGGCACCATGGGAATGAATTGGCCTGATTCTGGCTGGTACATACAATCTGAGTTGGAGCTGGTTTTATTAACAGGGATTACCCAGGCCTGTGATTTTGTTGTTGTTTCCAAAAGATTCGTCCTGTTTTGGGGATAGATAAGTCCCTCTTCTTACCCCCCCAAAGAAAGAACAATATTGTTAGAAGGTCTAAAGCACTTAAAATCAGATGGGCTGACTGTTATTTTACAGCTTTGAAGCCCCAAGCTGTCTTTGTCCCTCTCATTTTTCCATTAGTTTACAAGCCATGGAAAATCTTGTCTGTTTTCAACTTGGGAATCTCCACTGGAATTGCCTCCTATGAGAAAATAAATAGAGGGATACTCTGGGGTGACAGTGGTGTTGTAGGTGACAATCTTTGAAGCCTTCACAACGGAGCCCGTGCTGCCTGTAAGGGCAAGGAAAGGGGAAAATTGCTCCTTATTATTTTAAAGCTATATCTTGAAAACCAGGGACTTGTGCCAGGAGAGTTTATTTTGGTTGCAGCCAAGCTGTGCTGCAATTCCCCCAAGGCGAGACTGAACTTGAGGGCATGGAGCAGGAGAGACACACTCAGGGGAAGGCTGAGTGTTCAGTCAGTGCTGAGTGATTGTTGATGTTTGGGAGCATCACCAACAGGGATGGATCAGGTGGGGAAATGTTGTCTTCTCTGCACACGTCCAAACAGCTGCAAGGCAGGGACTGGGGGAGCAAAATCCCTTCCAGTGTAAGAGATCAGGTTCATGACCACCTGGCAAACCTGAATATACATGTCTATGGGACCTGACCAGGTACACCCCAGAGTCCTGAGGGAATGGCCTGATGTAGTTGCCAAGTCACTCTCCAAGATATTGAAAATTCCTGCCAGTCAGATGAAGTCCCTGGTGACTGGAGAAGAGAAAACATCACACCCATTTGTAAAAAGGGACCCTGGGGACTACCAGCCTGTCAGCCTCACCTCTGTGCCTGGGAAGATCATGGAACAGATCCTCCCTAGAAGCTCTGCTAAGGCACAGAGAAGACACAGAGGTGATTTGAGACAGCCAGCATGGCTTCACCCAAGGCAAGTCCTGCCTGACAGACGTAGTGGCCTTCTATGATGGAGTGACTGCGTCGGTGGACGAGGGAAGAGCTACAAATGTCATCTCTCTGGACTTCTCTACAGCCTTTGATGTGGTCCCCCACAACATCCTTCTCTCTAAACTAGAGAGATGTGGGTTTGATTGATGGGTTGACTATTCAGTGAAGGAAGAAGTGGTTAGATGGTGAAGTGCTGGGGTCTGAACCCTGAATTACAGTTGACATATGGGCGATTCTCACAAGCAGGCAGGGTGTTTTTTAATTGCAGGAGAAACCTTTCTCTTGTCCAACTTTGGGTGAAAACCAATTAGGAAGTTAACACAAGGTGTCCTGCCTTTGAAGTTAACACGAGGTGTCCCACCTTTGAAGTTATCAACAGGTGTCCCACCTTTGAAGTTCATGGTACAAGAGCTCATTCTACTTGTGGGGAGCTTGGGGAGACTCTGTGTGTGTGGGTGTTTTATGTAGAGTGTCCCTTGCTCCTGGAAGAGCTCCCTGACTGTCTACTGCAATGGTGGGACAGGATTTGGAGCTGGCTAGAACAAGGATGGCATGGCTGGTGGTGCATCTCCTTGGTAAGTGCTGTGGTGATTTTTGCATGGTTGTGATTGGACTTTTGGCTCGGCCTATTCCTTCCTCCCTTACTGGATCCCTGCCTTGGCTTACTCATTTTGGGGTTATGTTATCTACTGTGGGTAGTTGTGTTGGGCTGCTTGTCCCCCCTGCTCTTAACCATATCATATTTTTCCTGTACTCACTGGGACTGGGTAGTGAGTTCTGTTTTCTGCTGATGGTCATATCCTTTGTGCTGTGCCATGTCATTGGCAGAACAGATGGTTGCATCCAGAGGGTAGTGGTCAATGTCCTGATGGAGATCAGTGACAAGTGGTGTCCCTCAGGGGTCTGTACTGGGAGCAGTGCTCTGGAATATCTTCATCAATGACACAGACAGTGGGATGGAGTGCAGCTGCAGGAAGCTGGTGTAGGACACCAAGCTGGATGTTGTGGTTGACTGTGGGATGTGATGTCATCCAGAGAGACTTGGACAAGTTTGAGAGTTGGCCTCATGTAAACCCTATGAAGTTCAACAAGGCCAAGTGCAAGGCCCTGCACCTGGGTCTGTAGAGCAGGCTGAGAGCAGCCCTGTGGAGAAGGACTTGGGGGTACTGATGGATGGGAAGCTGGATGTGAGTCAGCAATGTGTGCTCATAGCCCAGAAGAGAAATTCATCCCAGGCTGCATCAAAAGAAATGTGGCCAGCAGGTCGAGGGAGGTGATTCTCCTGTTCTCCTCTCCTCTGATGAGACCCCCCAGGGAGTGCTGTGTCCAGCTCTGGAGTTGTTGTCACAGGAGAAGACATGGATGTTTTGTAGCAGTTCTAGGGGAGGGCCACAAAAGTGATCAGAGGGCTGGAACACCTCTTCTATGAAGAAAGGTGAGGAGAGTTGGGGTTGCTCAGCCTGGAGAAGAGATTGCTCCAGGAGACCTTGTTGTGGCCCTTGAGTACTTAAAGGGGGCCTATCAGAAAGATGGGGACAGTCTTTTTAGCAGGGTCTATGGCAACAGGACAAGGGATGATGGCTTTAAACTAAGAGAAGGGAGCTTTAGATAAGATTCAAGGAAGAAATTTTTTGCACTGAGGAGGGTGAAGCACTGGCCCAGGTTCCCCAGAGAGGTGGTGGATGCCCCATCCCTGGAACCATTCAAGGTCAGGTTGGATGGGGTTCTGATCAGCCTGTTCTAGTTGAAGGTGTCCCTGCTCATATTGGGGGAGTTAGACTAGATGACTGGGTGAAGGTCTCTTCCAACCCAAACTATTGGAACTTAAACACATCATGATGGATCTGGCTGGGGTTTAGTCATACCAAAATGGTGTTGCATTGCTGAGTGCTGAACCCTGAGGGGCTGCACCAATCCACTGCCAAGGAAGTAAAGGTGAAATTCAACCATGGCTGCAGGAAACCACCACATCATAAGGTGATGGGATTATTCAGGTTGCAATGGACCTCTGCAGTCTCTAGGCCATCGTTCTGGCTCAGAGCAGCATTAGAGACACCCAGGGATGCACCAAGAAGGTGCCTTATCACATGTACACCTTGGAGTTGAACTTTTGGCAAAGCAAGGCTGTCTGTTGCATCCTGGGACATACATGGTCATCTCCAAACTGCTACTTCTTGACAGTACCCCAGGGAAATGGGGATGTGGTAGGTGGGGATTCTCCCTCCACCCATCCTTTCACTACTGGAGAAGCCCTTGTCAGAACTGGGAACTGACAGAAGGAATGAATGTGCAAGTTTTAACACCCACAAAATCCTCTGTCAAGGATTTCCAGCTGGTCCATATGTTACATGAAGAACTACCTGGCATTGGCTTTGCAGCTTCTTCTTGTTGGTTTGAATAAAGGCCTGGATTTTGCATTAAAAGAGAAAAAATCAGTCTCTGTACCCTTCCTGATAGATCTGTTACCTCTCCTATTGCTCATCCTTTTTTCCAGCCTGAGAAATCCTGGCGTGCAGTTCATTCCTAACTTTCAGCTTGCTGAAACCTGAGAGGATGTTTTCATGGGGCTTCCAAACTGGTTCCACCCCATCATCTTAATCTGCAATTTGAAACTGTGCTTAAACCATTTCAGATCCTTCCCATAGGGAACAAGCAGCTCAGCTAGAGGCTTAGAGCAGCCAAATTTTCCATACAGAGAGGTTTTTCTTCATTTTATGAAGAAATGGGTATAATCTGAAATAAATGTCAGTGGAAATATGTGGCTCTTGAATGGGAGCAGCAAAACCAATAATCACCCAAGCCCCAGGAGGGTATTTATTGTGTCCTCCCTGTTCACCTGCCAGGGCCATGGAGGGTGAGCAGCAAGGCAGGGAGGCAGCACGGACTGCCAGATTTAAAATTACACCCAGGGCTTTGGAGCCAGATCTCTGAGCTGTGAATTCCATCTGTGCCTGTGAGATCTGCAAACGGGAACCTCCCTGGAGAAACCTCCTGCTCCTTCCAGGAACATGACTGCAGCCAGGGCCCTGGGGACTTCTGCAGTATCTTCCACCCCTCTGCAGTCCCCTGCAGACTGAGCTGGCTTTGGGCAGGGAGGGGGCAAGGCTTATCCTGCTGGAAAGCAGCTGGGATGAACACGGCTCAAAACTACCCTGAGATGTGGGAGTGGAAAACGTTGGAGGTGGCAAAACAGGAAGGGATGAACAAGAAACTGGAGAAAACCTTAACTCACCTTACCCTTCAGACCAAGAACTAGCAGGGTCCATTCTTCCCTCGTGCTCAGACTGTGCTTTCTCTTTGCAATGTTTGTGACAGGCTCCTGACCTGGAGGGACTATGACTGTGGGTCTTGTGTCTGCCATCGTCTGGGAGGAAGGGAATTGGGGTAGTGGTTCCTTGTCCCACTGGACCTGAGAGCCCACGTGCTGGATGCTCTTCTGTCTGATTGGTTTGGAAGAAATTATTTTCCTTTTTTCTCTTTCTGAAGTTCTGACCTGCTCGGTTCTACCCTACACTTGTTTGTGTTCCCTTGTTTTATTTTTATATTCAGAAGAATCAACTGTTTGTAGAGAGCTGGAGCATCTGAAACTCTGCATCATCTCGTCTCCTCCACAGGCTTTTCTGTCCCAGGGGAGTTTTCCTTTCCATGCTCTTCTCAACAGACTGAAGATTTTTTTTTTCCTGGGAATTGCCTTCCTGACAGTGGCATTCCCTTTTTGCCACATCTGCAGTGTAGCAGTTTCCCTGGCTATGAAGGGAGCATTTTCAAGCTGGCTGCCACAGCCAGGGCTGACACACTCTTGGCTGGAAGTCTCTGGACAAGAAAGGGCTGCTGAGAAGGTAGATTGTTGTTACATATCAAAATCTTTCCAACAAGGACATAGGCAGTTTTTTTCCAAACAGGGAGTGCCTAACCTCCCAACATAAACCAAAAATTCTGATTTTGCTGCAATGGGATAATACTGAACACCTCAGCCAGGCTTAAATAGCCATAGGGGATGGCTGCTCCATGGGAGCAGAGTGGCAGAAAGGAAGGCGGGTGGGGAAAGACAAACTTTCTGACCTAAAAGAGGGTTGAGCTGGGAGGCAGGCTTCCCTGGACACCACTGGCAGGGCATGGGCTGGCTGAGAGAAGGATTTTGAGCAGAGCAAGGGTGACATTTCTGAGGACGTGGCCTCCTTCGTGGACGTGGGTTAGAGATGGCTGGAGAATCATCAGGTTTGGGCCATCTTAGCCTATATATGACTGCTGGGTCTATTTTGTGTTTAGCAGCAGAGGAAGGCTGGGGAAATCTGCTGTACCTGGTGCTGAGGAGGAGCAGGAGAATCAAGCAGATGGCATTCACCATGGGAAAGCACCTCCTGGGGAAAGAGATGCAAACTGAAAAAAATTAGGCACGAAGTCAAGGGGCAGAAATTAGCCATTAAGAAACAGGTGGAATACATACAGATTTTACTCCATTTTAGTTTGTAAAAATTATGGAAGAGCTCGTTACTTCAGTGGCTTATGTTGACTGGGTGCAAGAGCTTGGATCCTTGGCTCTTAGTGTGTCTGATGTGTGTTTGGAAGCGGGAACAGAAAGAGGAGGGTGAGGACACATCTCCGTGGGCATTGTGGATGCAGGTGGATGATGGCAGCCTCCACACCCATCCGTGGCTGCTGTGGAGGGAAGGACTGCGCATGGGAAGAGATGGACATCCCCGTGGTGTGGCCCTGACACAAGGGAGCAGGGTGGTGGGGATGAACACGGGCAGCTTGCCTGGGGAGGAGCTGGCGGGGGCTAAGAATAGCTTCTGTCGCAAATGCTGGCGTAGAAGTGGTCCCACCTCGGCACAAGGGATGGGCTGGGTGCCTTCTCAAGGGCCCTTCTCACCCTATTTTTAGCCTGTTTTCATAAGGAAATGGGCTCCTGTCCATCCCTCCCTATATTCCTCCCTGCTCTGTTTTCAGCCTCGTGGCCACCTGGAGCTAAATTTGACAATGAGTTGGAGACCTCAAAGGGAAAACGTTGTGGCCAGTTTCTCAGCTCTCAAGAGTGGAAAGCCCATGTTGAGAGAGGCTGCTCCACCATAGCTCCTTGCCCTTGGGGTGGTCAGCAGGGGTGCATTGCCTGGTTGATTCACTCTGCTGCACGTGTGCCAGCATTTGGGGACACGGGAAGGACCAGGAGCTGCTGCACAGCGAGGAGACAGGTGGCTGTGGCTGTAGGTGGCATCTCTGATGACTCGGGTGGAGGGGCATGGTGGGTCTGTGGGGCTGGGGAGGCAGGTGGGGCTGGTGGCAGAGCATATAAAAAGACACTCTTCAGCACTGGCTTTCCCAGTGCAGGAAATGTGAGGAAATGCAGAATTCCCATATAAGGAAGGGCAGGAGAGGAGCCATGAATCACGGCAGGGCTCTGAGCTGGAGAAGGACTGCAGGACATGCTTGCCAGGGTGGTTGAACTGGGAGGAGCTGCAGCCATCCTGGAGCAGCTCAAGATGCCTTTGGGCTCCTGTGGCCTGGGAGAGGCTGCAAGGAGATGGGGACTGAGGGTGTGGGGAGGGCAAAGCCCTTTTCACCCCCTCTCAGGTGGGATCATAGGCCTGCCTTCTCCTGGGGAGAGCTGAAGACAACCCAGTTGAGGTGAATGACAAACAGGTTGCCATGCCAAGGAGACAGGCTGGGAGATGAAACTGGCTTCATAACCTAGGAGGTATGGGCCAGGACTGCCCCAGGTAGCATGTTGTGGTATGCCCCTCAGCATGGTGTGGGCATATCCCAGGTCGCTGCTGGGCCAGGAGGAACCTGCTGGGTGAGACAGCATCAACACTGGACACAGCCTGTCTTCATGCCTCTGATTTCCATCCTGTCCTTTGCACTTGCATTGTCTTTGAGATCCCAGCGTGGCCAGCCCTGACCTCATGGCACTAGACCCTGCAGTGGCCCGTGTTTACTGCAGGGTCCCCACAACCACCACGGGTACAAATGACTGTTTATTATTCTGTGCTGAGCAGAGACTGACTCTCTTCCCAAACCCTCTTTCCTGTTTGATCTCTCCCATCCTATCAACCCTAAAACCTTCAGAGTCATTGGCAGACCTCCCGACTTCAGCAGCCTCTGGCTTTTGTATCATTGCTCAGTAAATTGCCCAAAACAATCTTGGGAGGAACTGTTAAGAAAAAGGATCCAGCAGATGACCAATGGTCAGGCATCATGTGGAAGTTTCTGGATGGTCTTATTCACTACTTGTGTTAATTCCAGATGTACACAGATTGAGCAATGTTTGAGAAGCATCTACTGGCCTGGCAAAGTAAAATAATTTCCCCTGAATTTCCCATTTGGAATTATTTGTTCTTATCTTTATGGTCATAGATCTTTTTACTTTCATGGTTTGTACTGAAGGTGCTCCAGAGAGCATCTCACTTGCCATAAATAGTGTTTGGCTAGAAAAGTCTTTGGTTTTGATTTGAAGGCATCAAGAACTGGCAAATCCACCCCTTCCTGTAGTGACTTGTTTTAGTGGCTTATTATCTGTATTGTTACAACATGAGCTTTGTTTTTCTTTTGATTTTGTTTGGCTTCCTAAAGATGCATTTGAGCCATGCTGTCATTAAATCTCTCCTGCAGATGCTCCAAAGGTCTGTGCTGACCTTATCTCACTTTTCCTTTGCTGGTAAGGAACCACTGGGGCAGAACAGCTGCTTTATCCTGATGTAAATCAAAGCACAAACGTATCCCAAACCTATTTCCATTTGGCCAAGAGAGGTGATTGAGTACAGCTGCAGAAACGTGGATGCAGTGGGTGCCCCTTGTGAAATCCGGGCTGCTAGGAGGCACAGACAATCCTGTGTGGTGCTGCTGGGGCTGTCGTGGCCACAGCATGACCTGTGTGGTGGGCACAAAGCCCGTGCAAGCACTGGGGAGGGGTAGGTGTGTGTTCTCTCCATGAGGATGGAGAGCTCTGGTGTTCCCTGGTAGCTTTCTGTGCTGAGTTCAGAACAGATCTGGAGGTGGAAGTGTGGTTGCTGCCCACGTTGCCAAGTTTCTGCCTCTGCCTTTTGGGCTTGCATCTCTGTGGCTTGCACTCTCCCCGGGTTCTTGTGGCTGAGTCTTGTCCTCCAGCAAGCTTCGTTGTGTTTCTCAACCTTCCTACCAGCTGAGGAGCCAGGGTGCATCCTGACTAAAAGCTGAGAGCCTGACACCATGCCAGACAACTGCAATTTTTGCCTCGGGTGGGTGGGTGGGGGGGAGCCAGATTTGCCCCGTGTTAAAGCTTGACCTTTTGTTATACATCCAGCACCTTCAGCTGAGCCTTTGATTTTATTCTTTAAACTTCATTTATTGCTGTTTTGAAAACCTGAAAACACCAATGGATCAGCTGTTGTTTTCTCCAACAGCACCTGCCACAGAGGAAGCTGGCTGCCAAGAAAAATAAGAATATTAATCCCTCAGAGCCTCTAGCTGTGCTGGCTTTCAATCCTTGCCCTGCTGTAGCAAATACCTACCCCATCCCAGCCCAGGAGCTGGAGTTGAGAGGCAGAAGTCTCCCATTCCCAGCTATTGAGTAGCTCATGTGGAGCACTCTGAAAGCTTACTCTGCACCCACTCTTATCTAAACATGCCTAAGCCCCAGCATGCTGCCTCAGCTGTGCTGGCTTTACACTTCGGGCTGTTTTGAAAGTGAATTTGTAAAGTCATTAACATTATTTAAACAGTTTAGCCACAGAATTACCCGGTGGTGCAATCTGCCTGCCAGAAAGGAGTCAGGAGGCTCCTCTGCACCACGGATCAAAGTTGGCTTCCCAGGGAGCTCTTTTCAGCTGGTGGCTCCAGGGCCTGGGCTGGGGACGTTTGGGGCTTGCAGACAGAGCTTCCCATGCCCCTGGATCTCATGGCAGTGCTCACCAGCATCACCTACTCTTTGGCAACACTCCCCCAGCTCCTGGTTTCCTCCACGCTGAGGCAAAATCCTTTTACAGTGCAGAAAAGTTCCAGGGGAAACATGCCCAAGAATTTGGGAAAAGAGTCTGGAAGCTGAGCTGCTTCAGGCAGCTGCAGAAGATTAATTCCTCCAAGCTGAACTTGTGACAAGGTTCATGTATAGTAGTAAAGTCTGGGTCACAGTATCTGGGGCTTTCTTTAATCACCCTGGCAAGATGTGCTCCCTGTCCTTATGCAACTGTAATAAAGATGGACAAAGCAGAGAGGAGTGGAGAAACTGAGGCACAGAGACTTCAGATGATGTTTCTGAGGCTTAAAGAGGCTTTCCAGCAAAAGCCAAGCTATGCTCCTGCAGACCCTGGTGGTACATGATACTCTAGGCAGGACGTTTCATGCTCTGATAATACAGGTGAGAGCAACAGCCTCTAAATGTGCCAATGTCGAGGTGTCAACCTTGTTGAGGAGCCTGAACTGGGATTCTTTGTCCTCTTGCTCGTCTCATTCTTTTGGCTGGTGTCTTAGGACAAGCCCTGAAATCTGCCTTTGTTCAGAATAAAACATTATCTTAAGCACCAGTCTTCTTCCTTTTGAGTGCATTGCCTTAATTGGCCATTTGGTTATGTTCCTCTGAAACGTTCAGACATGCAGCTGGGAGGAACAATGGGTATTGTTTTATATTTAGACTGAGCATTAGAAGCTGAAACACGAAGAGACATAAGCTGCTGGAAGGGCTCAGACCATCAGCTCCCTCTGCTGACCTGCTCTGACAAATTTTGGGTCTCCTCAGGCTGGAAAAGTGAGGATTGGAGTGGCATATCAATATTACTCCAGCAACACAGAGGTGGAGACTAAGGGATGACTCTTCACAGCCCCTGCCAAAGTAAGAACTAGAGGATACCAAAAGATGCTACTGAGGGGCAAGTTTAAGAAAAAGAGGTGGTTGTTCACATAGTGTGTCATAAAACTGTAGAGTGCCTTGCTGCAGGAGATGGTGGATCTGGGAAGTTTGTGTAAGCTCAGAAAGACTGGAAAAGTCTGGGAGAAAAGTTCACTGAAGACCTTGCTGAGATCTCTTTCCTTACCTGGGAAATTCCCAACCCTCAAGCTGCTGAATGGTGGGAAGTTTTTTGAGGAAATACTGTTGTGTATTTGTTCTAAGCCTTTCTTGGGCGTCCACTGTTGGAGGCAGGATGGTGACTCATGCAGCTTGTTCTCCTGCTAGTCCCAGAGGATGGCTGGAGTCTCCAGAAGAGGTGGTGTGTGCACAGCTTGGTGCACCAGAGCTGAGGCACGAAAGTGTTTTGGATGGAGTCAAAGAGATTCTTATTTTAGTGGTAAAATGAATGTGGTTAGATTTCATTTTCTTGGCCTCCATGCTGGAGGAACTGACAATGTGGAGACTTCTACAGCAAATGGAGATGTTGAAGGTGTACTGACCGTGGGTTCAGATACAGCTAGGCAGCATGAGGACACTTTTTTTTCCTTGAATCCTTCTTTTTGAGCTAGTATGGACACAAGCTGGCATGGCTGACATTCAAATGTAGCCTTCTAGGACCAAGAGACCCATATCAAGCATGATGATCATGATTTGAATAGAGGATCCATCAACACTAGTGAAGCTACTGCAAGAATAAGGTGGGAAATGGCACCTAAGTAGCAGGAAGACTAATGATCATTTCTGAACTCTGTAAACAAAAGGGTTGTATGGCACTGAGCTGGGGAATGGTGATTCTTTTGAGGTGTCTTCTCAGGGAGTTAACAGACTCTCTAGGCTGCTTCAAACAGAAAATAGTAAGAACAAAAGACTAGACAGGGACCCTTTTCTGGCTGAAAGATAAATGTTTTCTAATCTGGAATGTCAAATGAGCTCTGTGGAGATCTTCTCACTATGGTTTGATATGTTCTGTATCTCTCTAACTTGCTGCCTTTCTGCTAGGCAGGTGGCTTGCAGGGTGGACAGCACAGAGGTCAGAGCAGAAGGCATTATTAGGGAAGGGGATATCCAGAGTCTGAACAGACAGTGGCACTCAGTTTTCAGAGCAGAAGGCATTATTAGGGAAGGAGATATCCAGAGTCTGAACAGGCAGTGGCACTCCAGACAAGGTGACACTTTAATTGTTAATGCTTCTTCTTAGCATCCACAGGAAACTTGGGTCTTTCCTGAAGACCAGATGTTGAGGAGACCATTCAGGAGATATGTTGATCTGGTACTCTTTAATTGTTAATGCTTCTTCTTAGCACCCACAGGAAACTTGGGTCTTTCTTGAAGATCAGATGTTGAGGAGACCATTCAGGAGAAATGTTGATCTGGTACCCTTCTGGGCTAAAGGTTTCTGTCAGAGCCTGCAGAAAAAAATGGCACAGTTACCCAAAACTACTTCCAAAGTTTGCATGATGATTTCAGTAAGCAGAGCACTTAGTTTTCCTAAGTACATCTGTAGGTACCTGGTTTGTCAATGTCTCTGACCTCTGTGGGGTAGCTGTGGATGGGATTCAACCATTAAAACACTCCAAATTTGAAATGGATCCTGTGTCTTACCTAGGAGCTTTGTGTGGATGTCATGGATACCCCTGTGCAGCTCAGGTGTCCCCTTTTAGGTGAATGAATCCACCCCAAGCTGGGTATCTACTGTAGGCTGGGCTGGATCAAACTCTAGGCTCATTGACTTCAACTCCAGTGATTTTAGTGGCAATTCAGACACCAAATTTACATAGGAGCACCTAAACTTGGGTGTCCTAATCTGGAGGGTGTCTCAATCTGCACTGCCTCCTGGGTAGGTGAATCATGAGGGTGGCAGTGAGATCATTACATGCATGCCAACTATTGCACCCTATTTTCATTCTTCTCAGACAAATTCAGGAGAAGTCAATGCAACACTTGCTTGTTGTTCAGAACAGTGCCCCTGTCCTCCACTTGTGACCCCATGGCCACACCATATGGGTTTCTTTTGCACCCTGCACAGTGAGGGATGTTAAGGGAGACCTGGCCTCGAGGGCAGTTGTCTTGGGGCTTTTCTGCCCCACTGAGGTGGATGGTGGTACTCTTGTGACTACATGGGTCAGCAGTTAGGTCTCCTTGGCCTTCTCAGGCTCCGTTCCACTTTCCAAAGAGACCTCTGGCCAGCAGCTTGCTTTGTCCTCAGAGCAGGCAAGGTAGCTCTCAGTGTAACTGTCCAAGGAAGTAGTTGTTATTTTTGTCATGGTTGGCCCCGGAATTCCTTTGTTTATCCATGGTGACATCAACCATGAGATTAGGGGAAGCTGTCCAGCTCTGGAACTATGTTCTTTTCCTTTGAAGAGCACTCAAGAAAAGCACTAAATTCCCTGGGAGATAAAGCCTTTACATGATGGATTAGAAGTCTGTGTATATAAGAGCTGGAGATGTGTGCCTGAGAATCCAGTGCCATGATACTTCTCCTGACAGCCACAGCTCAGTAAGACAGGAGCTCGTGGTGTACCTGCCTCCTTCTTTCATCTTAAAAAATAGTTCTTCCTCTTACCACCAAAAGGTGTTCAAGACTACCCCCTTAAGAAAAAAAGAGACGTGTCAATGTGTTTGGTTTTTTTTTCCTAAGAAAATAGTTGTATCTCCAAGTCTATCACGTGCTACTTTACTCTGTGGAATTTTCAGGAGAGGTTTTGTGACTAGACAAAGTGAGGAGTCACTGCTGCCCCACCAGACCAAGTGGCTATGTGATGAGCCAGGCAAATGAAGAATAATTACCCTTATGGGGGGAGTATAATTCAGACCCTCCCATACCTTGGAGTACTGGATGATGCTGACTTGCAGCAGACCCATTTGGGCTGGTAAAGCTCCTAGCAAGATAGGCTGTGCTGCATGTCTAGCTGGTTCCTGCCATGTTTGTTTCTCTGCTGCTTGTTGTGGAGGCTACTGAGCAGACCAGGCTTTCTATGGACCTTCAGGATTCTTCATTGGGTGACCTGCCCAGAGCTGGAGATTCCAGGTTCCTTGCCTGGGAAGCTGCCCTGGAGCCTGGGTTCTTTTTCTCTTCCTGGGTGAGAAAGACTCCAGAGCAAAGCTGTGTTTTGCAACGCCCCCCTCCCAGTGCTAGCAGTTCCCTCTGCACAGTGCCAGCAGCATGAGGTGAGGGGGACTTACCCAGCCTCTGAGATCAGCAGACAATGAGCAACCCTGGAAAGACGATGCAGCGTGGCAGTGCTGGGGAGCTCCAGCCCCACCCCTGACTTCCCTCCTCCATCTCCTTGGTCTGGTGTGATGGATTGGTGCAACCCGTGAGTCTCCTGAGCACTACCTAACATGGGCAATCTCAGCACATGGGGCCTCCCCTCCGAGCAGAGCAGGATGGTGGTGCTCAGCAGCTCGTGGGTGTACACCCACCCTGCAGTGAACGCTGCCCTGACCACCCACAGGCGAGCTGATGGCTTGGGGTGGTGGGGTGAGGTGAGCTCACACAAAGCTGCTCCACAGAGAACACTGACGTGCAAATGCATTTATGGCAGCTCTGAATTTGCTGCACTTCTTTGCCCTTTTTTTTTTCCACAAGGTTTTTTTTCTGCTGCCACTGGAATCACTGGGCATTTTGCTGTTGACTGTGGTAGGACCATTATCTTTTTATTTATGAAAAGTAGTCTCCATTTGTGGCCAGAGGTTCAGAAATGTGAATCTCCCAGGCACAGAGTAGCCCTAATTCCTTCTGCCCTTGCTACCTACTCACAGCCCTCTGTTCTTCTCTGGGCTCAGATAAACAGGTATCAGCTTCTCCCCCCTTGGCACCAATCACCTGGGGAAGGGAAAGCATTGCATGGGCTGAGCTGAAGACATGACTCACCTCATTGCCATTGTGGACAGCAGGTATATGGCTTGGCTGGGTCAGCCTGGGCAGCACTGTGCACTTCCTGTGATACCCTTCCCAGAGCAGTGTGGAGAGCTCTGTGCTGGTGAGAGCTTTCTACAGCTAGCTCCTTTGGAAAGGTGCAGAGACCACATCACCATCATCTCCACCAATGACACTAGGTCCAGGCATCCCTGAGCTCAGTGCTTGCCTGTTGACTGGCTGGTCTGGCTGCCTCTCAGCTTAGTGGGGGGAAATCCTATGAGAAAGAGCATGGAGTTGTCTCTTCCATACACAGAGTACCAGAAATGTTCC
>NW_008605020.1:0-18383 GCF_000691845.1 Merops nubicus | reverse complement strand
CCAGCACTGCCAGGTCCCCACTAAACCGTGTCCCTCAGCATCGTGTCTTCACATCTTTTAGACCCCCCCTTTTAAACCCCTCCTGTAACCCCAAGCAGACATTCTCTGAGCATGACTCTGGGCAGGGTCTTGCCCAGAATTTCCATCCACCAACCCTACAGTCTGTGCTAGAGCCTTGTCCAGATGTTCAGCTCCAAAGGGACGGGGGTTTCTGCCATCCCGTGGCTGCCTGTAGGGCTGAGCCTGTGAGACACCCAGCACAGCACCCGTGTCTGAGTGTAGCAGCTAGATGGCACAGTCTGCCCACAGATTCACCCTCCTGAGTCCTGTGTCCTGCCTGAGCTCCTGTGTCCAGCTGTATGCAGCTTTCCTGGGGAGCTGGAGCCAACTGGAACCCCTCTGCTGGGAGCCCAGCAGGAGAGAGCTTGGCTTGGGCAGCCTGAGAGGAGAAGGCTGTGGGGAGACCTTCTTGAGGCCTTTCAGGACTTAGAGGAGCCTAGAAGAAAGTTGGGGAGGGACTTTTCAGCAGGGCCTGTTGTGACAGGACAAGAGGAAATGGGTTTAAACTAAAAGAGGGGGGTTCAGACTAAAGAGAAGGGAGGAATTTTGGCTGCTGAGGGTGTTGAGCCCCTGGCCCAGGCTGCCCAGAGAGGTGGTCGCTGCCCCATCCCTGGAACCATCCCAGGTGAGGTTGGCCGGGGCTCTGAGCAACCTGCTCTAGCTGCAGATGTCCCTGCTCAGGGCAGGGGGTTGGACTGAGTGACCTTTAAGGTCCCTTCCCACCTAAACCAGTCTGGGATTCTCTGCAGGGAGTTGCCCCAGCGGGTGCCCTGTGCTTGCCTTCCTTTGAGAAATCTCTGGTGATCCTTGCACCAGTGCTGGATGGCAGGACTGAGGCACAGCCCACAGCTCTGCTGAGGTCCTGTGTGGCTCTGCTGGTGTCACAGATGGGATGTCAGAACCCAAATGCCAGCTCTTGCCTTTCCTTTCCTTCCCTTCTGTTTTTCTTTATTTTGTTTGGGTTTGGGTTTTATTTTAAGAACTTTGGGCTCAGCTTCACCACAACCTCAAGGTCTGGTCATTTTGGAGAACAAGCTTAAGAACCCACCCAAAACAGCGCCCTGGCCAGTTCACCCCAGACTCTCTCCAGCTTACTGCCAAGCTCCTCTGCTGCTTTACAAGGCTGCGCAGAGCTGTCCTCATTTGGGCCAGCACCACAAATACTCCTGAATTTGAGGATGTTTATCCATAACTCTATTTTAGAAAAGTCTGTGCCAGTTCATGTGGGTCCAGCTGTGCTGAGTGCCAGGATGGTGCCCTCTGCCCCTTTGGCACAACCCTCTGCCAAACCTGCCCTGGTTGCAGCTCCCACCACGCTGCCTGTGCAGCAGCTCTGGGTGGGCACAAACCTGGTGAGATGAACATCTAGGAAAACCCAGGCAGATGGGATTTGGCTGAGCAGAAGTGCTTCTAAATAAAACATTCCCAAAGCCTGGCATCAGGGACTCTCTAATTCGTGCTGCTCCTTGGGCGAGTGTGTTGGGTGCAAACAATGTTTATTTATGGCATGTAAAATCTATTTCAGTCAAATAATTTCCATAACTGAATATTTATGCCAACATCTACTGAATACTCCTTGACTAAACTGAAAACTGTTTATTCAATTATAAATGTTTACTTGTTTAGTGTTAAAACAGCTCTAAACAAACTTAAAAATCCAGTTGATGTCTTCCCCCTTGGCAGGAATTCCACTGTGCTCCTGACCTCAGCTTGCTGAGCAATGTGGAATGTTTTACTAGAATTTAATCCCAAATACTCTGTGTTTTTATATCCTCTGGTGGCCCAGGCTGCCCAGAGAGGTGGTCGCTGCCCCATCCCTGGAACCATTCCAGGTGAGGTTGGCCGGGGCTCTGAGCAACCTGCTCTAGCTGCAGATGTCCCTGCTCAGGGCAGGGGGTTGGACTGGATGGCCTTGAAAGGTCCCTTCCAACCCAAACCAGTTCTAATCCAACCCAAATCTGTGATGATTCTGTGCTCAGAGTGGTAACCAGACTTGTGACAGAGCAGCTGCTCTTCTCAAATCTCTTGGTTGTATGAGGCCAGTTGGGTTCCAGTAGCACCTGGTTGTACCAAATACTCAGTGTTGGGTCTTCACACTGTGCTGAGTAAACTCCAGGTCGCTGCCTCGCTGGTGATAGTGGAGTCCAGGAGAGTCTTGTAATTAGGGTCATAGAATGGTTTGGGTGGGAAGAGACCTTACAGATCATCTGGTTCCAACCTGCCTGCCGTGGGCAGGGACACCTCCCACTAGAGCAGGTTGCTCAAAGCCCCATCCAAGCTAGTTTTGGACACTTGCAGTGATGGAGCATCCACAGCCTCCCTGGGCAACCTGTTCCAGTGGCTCACCACCCTCACAGTGAAAAATTTCTTCCTAACCTAAATCTGTGCTCTTCCAGATTGAAGCCATCACCCCTAATCCTATCACTACAAGACCTTGTAAGAAGTCCCTCCCCAGCTTTCCTGTAGGTCCCCTTCAGACACGGCAAGGCTGCAAGAAGATCTCCCTGGACCTTCTCCTCTCAGGCTGCCCCAGCCCATCTCTCTCCTGCTGGGTTCCCAGCAGAGGGGTTCCCCCCTCGGGGCATTGCTGGGGCTCCTCTGGCCCTGCTCCAGCAGGTTCCTGTCCTTGTGTTGAGGGCTTCAGAGCTGGATGCTGACACTTCACAGGACTGAGCATCCTAGTTGTAGGATATGGACTGAGTTACTCCTGATCCTGCATCCCTCAGGAGGCTGAAGCTGCCCCTCCTCTCCCTCTGTGCTTGTCCAGTTGCTGCCTTCACAGCCTCTGGAATTTTATGATTTTTCTCCTGGCACCAGCTTGGAAGGGGCTTCTTGGGTGGAGATGGTGGCTTCAAGTTCAGAGTAAAGGCCCTGGGGAGTGAGGGGCCCTTTTGGTGCCACTGGCAGCTCAGGCTTCTGCTGGTGAATAAGAACAGCTCCAAACCCACTGGTGTGATGCTTCTGCCCAGCCTCTGCCAGGAGGGGCTGGGAGATGAGCTCTGCAAGGGGAAACCATTGCTGGAGTCAGGGATTGCATGGGTATGATCTGACAGAGCCTAGCTGAAGTCCTGCCTCTGGCTGAAGCTTCACCCTTTGCTTCCTCAGCACGCTCTGCTTGCTCTGCTCCATCCTCCTCCTCCTGTGCCTGCAGGAACTCTGCAGAACTGGGATTTGCCTGAAGATCTGGGAACACAGGTAGCTCCTTTTTGTGTGTATCTGCAGGCATCTTTTATCACCCCCCTGATTGTGTGTGCCCTGGCTAAGCACTGCACAAACCCTGGCAAATAAATGGGGTGTGACTTAGAAAAGCAGAAAATCCTCCAGAGTTATGCCCTGAGTTTATGGCAGCTTGTTTGCAACAGCAGTGTGCTCACAGGAGCTGTTAAACTTGGTTGTTTCCTCTGATCTTCCCCAGAATTTCATGGCCAGGGGCTCAGGGCTGTGTTGGACCCACAGGATTTGGGCTTGCCCTCCTAAAGACTTGGTGGGATCAAGGGGATCCTACAAGTTTGGATATTCTGAGGTCTGACTGTGCATCAGTTGTTGAGCTCATGGTAAATTTTGTAGGAATGTGGGACCTTGGCACGTTTTTTGGGTTGGACTTGAATGCTTGTGAGGTGTTCCCTCTGTGCAAGGTGATACCTCAAGTTGTGGCAAATCAAATCAGTTCCTCTGACACTAGTAGATTTAATAGCAGCAAGGGAGAGGGTATTTTAGGATCACTCACCCCCAGAAACGTTTCCCTGCCCTTTTAGGTGGTGGTTGGGTTTGAAGCCCTTCTTGGATTAGTGCAGACACGTGGCTGAAGGTTTGGCTTCCACTTGGAATGATCAGTTATCCCTCAGCAGGGAGGTGACAACAGCTCAAACAGCCGTGCAGGGCATGTCAGATGGCTCCTCTCCTCTAAAGACTAGAGGTAAAGCCCTCTCCAAGGGGAAGGTGGTAAAGCACCTTCCTGTGTTGTTCTCTGAGAGCTGATGGGGAGTTTTGTGACACATCCCTGCAGGCAGGACTTGCCCAGGGGTTGCTGCTGCTGGAGAGGGTGGAGAGTGAGGTGAGGTGAGGTGAGGTGCTGCACCCATCCCCACCTGAACTGACCCCAGATGGACCTTTTCTCACCCAGCACTTGCAGGGTCTGGTCCCTGCTTCCTTCTGCCAGAGGGCCAATTACAGGAGCTAATGAACAGGGGGGAGCTGGTCCCCACTTGCTTTTGTTCTGCAAATGTCAGAGCTCCTGGAGCATCTTGTGGCATTTAAAGCAAATGACTGTGCAGGAGTCTGAGCGTTGCAGAGTTTTGTGTGGCTCATAAAGTCCCCAGCTGGTGCCCTGTGTCCTTCCTGCTGTGGCAGAACCCACAGGGATTTGTTTAATTCAGGCTTGGGTTGTGGGATCTTCATGGGCGTGGTGCCAAAACGGACCACTACTCACAGGAACCTTTCTGTTTGGGCACTTGTCCCTGGTGAGAAGCTCAGACTTTCTTCTCAGGTGATGGTTAAACCCCTTGGATTTCTCTGGGGCCAGCTGAAGCCAGGTGGGCTTGCAATGATGTTTTCTTGCAGTTATCCAGACATAGCCCTATCCAGAAGAACCCCAGCAGACTTTCCAAAAAGCTCTGCCTTTTGCCATCCCTATGCTGGAGAGAATTCCTCTCCCTGGAGGACAACTGGAAGATGCAGTGGTTCTGCTGGTGCTTCAGGTCTTTTTCCACCTGCAGATATCTGCTCCAGCATCATGGTCCAGGTGCTCCAGGGAAATGTCCCACCTCATCTTGCCTTTGGGTCCCTCTGGGGCACTGTGCCTTTCACTGACCCCCAGCTGCAGCCAGGCTATAAACCAGGTTACTGGATGGATATGGACTTCCAAACTGAAATTAGCACCTTGCTCTGTCCTCTAGCCTCCAGGGGATATTTTGGGGCCAGCCCCAGCCTTCAGCTGAGGTCCTCCATGCCTGCCTCAGAGCCTGGCTGTGGTCCCTGCTGCACCCACACCAGCCCTGATGTGTCTTGGCTGTTTATACCTTTCATAGTTTTATCTTTGCTGCCAAGGGGAAAAGATGCTTGAAGTGAGCGGTGCTGGGTGCAGAGAGGCTGTCCCATAAAGCACCAGGGAGGTGGGTGAAAGGGGTGGAGCAATGACCCCTGTCCTGGCAGGCTGGCTCAGGCTGTGGGTGTCTGTCCAGGGGCCTCACAGAAAAAAAGTTACATTTTCTGGCTTGAAGACTGATCAAAGCTTTGGCTGAAAACTCAGTTTCTGGGGTAAGGAATGGAGAACTGACAAATAACCCTGGAGTTTTTCATTGCAGCATTGTTTTATCTTCCCCCCTGCCAGTGCTATATTTCAAAATATATATATCAAAAAGATGATGTGTCTCTCCCACTTGTAAGACTTGGGTTTGGAAACCTTGCAGAACACTTCTGTAGCATGGCCACACTCAGGGTTCCCTATTTGCTTGACCAGTGATGGTGCCACTGTGAGGACCAGGTCCCCAAACCCTTTGCCTTGGGCTGGGGTGATGGAAAAGGGAATAAAAGGCAGAAAATGTAAAAGGAAACAGTATTTCTTTGGGGTTTTTCTCCCCAAGAGCTGAGCAGATGGGCTGTAATCGGGATGGGAAGGGCTTTCAGCATCAAGATGGCATGAAGTGATGTTTCCACCTAAACATAAGGAGAAAATTAATTGGTTTGAGGTGTCCGAGCCTGGAGCAGCTGCCCAGAGAGGCTGTGGAGTCTCCTGCTCTGGAGAGATCCCCAACCCACCTGGGCACCACCCTGGGCACCCTGCTGTGGGTGAGCTGCTGGAGCAGGGGGGTTGGATGAGGTGATCTCCAGAGGTCCCTTCCAACCCCACCACGCTGGGGTTCTGTGAGAACAGGCTATTTTTTGTGCTCTGAAATGGGACGTTGAGCTGCAACGTGTGGCTTTTGAGGCCCTAAACTGGCTGGTGCCTAAACTGAGACATTTTTTGGATATCTAGGCATGTGAGCCCATGCATGTGTGTGTATTTTTCCCCCACCTCCCCTCTAGGCTGGTCCCAAAAATGTGATGATGGGCAAAATCTTAGGTGACAGTGGCTGGGGTCACCCTCTGGGTTTTGCTCCCAGCCTCTTTGATGTGGAGGTAACTTTTAACGACTTTAAAATGAACAGAAGTTTCTGGCTTTTTGGCTTGGGTGATTTCTTCTCTGCAGAGGGATGAAGCCAACCCAGTAAATAACTCTCTGCAGCAGTGGTTGCTGGATGGCTGCAACTGGAAAGGTCTCGGCGCGTCTGGAGGGAATGGAATAGATTGATTTATGATTTTCACAAGCATGGCTGGGTAAGGAATCATCCCTCTATGGTTTTAAAGTCATGAAGACCTATTAATCAAAATTAAGGTTGCTCTGAGAAGGTATCCGAGCCAGCGGTCTGGTTCCAGGCTAATTCATGACACAACTAAGGCACAGTCATCCCTACAGAGAGAGTCAAAGGACAGCTTGGATGGAGGGGCTTGAGGTGGAATGCCAGAGGTGGGAGCTGCCTGGGGGGGTGATGAAGATCAGCTCTGGCCAAGCCATGTCCTGGGGGCAGGAGCTCACCCGTGAGCTGCCAGGACCAGCCCACCCGGGGCCGAGCGTGGCAGAAGCTGGGTTGGCTCTTGTGTCATCTCACCAGGCTGCCTTGCTCCTCCATTCCTCATCCTTCTGAAGGGAAATGCCTTCAAATGGGTGGTGGTGGTGTTGGGGGGGCTGCCCCCCATCCAGCTCGTGCTCCCCCAGGAGTTCTCCCACCAGGCGGTTGTGTTGTAGGATGAAGGTCAAGCTCAAACCCTTCTCTTTTAGGGCAGAAGTGCCTCTGACTTGCCTCCAGCTGGGATTATTGCCATGCTTGGCCCAGGGTGGTTTAACATCACATCACCCTTGGTCTTCCCAACCCAAGGCATCTCTGGATGTTTCCCTGTGGCCCGGGTGGCCCACGCACAAAACAGCAATGCCTCATGGACCTCCCTCCATGGCCTGAACTCTTGCAATGCTGCAAATATGCCAGGAGGTCTTGTTGCCAACCTCCATTTTTTGGACCCACTGAAAGGAGACGGGTAGAGTTTAGTTGAGCTCCTCGAGGCTTCCTAGTGAATCCACCAAATTTCTCCAGGCTTGGCTGTTAGGAGATTCTGTTGTCTCAGGGTTGGAAAGGCCACGTTGGTGATCTCACAGGATGAGCTGTGGAGATCTGGCGACTTGAGAAGTTTCTAGAAGGTATCAAGGCTTGAGTGCTCACCTAAACCAAGGAAAAGTTCTGCTAGTAAGACTTATTTGCACTTCATGTTGAATATGATGTCTACCTGGGACTCCAGGCTCCTGCCCCTAGAGAGTTTTGGAGTTAAATTAAACATGTCCTAGACTCCACTCCCATTGGGATTTTGCAGTGATATCAGCTGAAGGGTGGATGGTTCTTTGAATCTATGGGATGAATGTAGAGTGCTCAGAGACAGGGGCTGAAGGACAGCTGGAAATGCTCATTTTCTGTCATTTCTGACAACGTCACGTCTGCAAAGCAATATGGGTGCTCCTTCAGGTGGGTCACCACTGGTTTTGCACGTGCAAGCTGAGGAACCACAAGTGCAAGTGAGAACTTTGAGTAGGTGCTTAAACACCAGCTTGCTGAGCTCCTGCAGGCACCTTGGCAGGTCCTCTGGCTGCTTGCAGTTGTGTTGCAGGGGGAACTGCTGCCTCTGCTCTATTCCTGCAGCCCAGGTCTCCATCTGCCCAGAGACACAGTGCTGATCCTTCAGCCTTGCTCTGCAGGAGAGCTGCCCTGACACCAGCTCCAGCAAAGCCAACGGCGGCCTCTCTGGTGGATTTATCAGTCCCCAGAGGAGCTGGTGCCCATCCTCATACACCTTTCTTCTCTGTCTGGTGGATAGTGCAGGATCATAGAATCATGGAATTGTTCTGGTGAGAAGAGACCTTTAAGATCATCGAGTGTAACCGTTCCCCAGCACTGCCAGGTCCCCACTGCCCCGTGTCCCTCACACCACATCTCCACGGCTTGGAAACCCCTCCAGGGGTGGGGACTCCACCACTGCCCTGGGCAGCCTGGCACAGCCCTGGACAAGCATTCTGGGGATAAAACTGTTCCTCAGGTCCAACCTGGCACAGCCTGAGCTTGTTACCTCTTGTCCTGTCCCTTGTTCCTTGTGAGCAGAGCCCGACCCCCCCCTGGCTCCAGGCTCCTGTCAGGAGCTGTGCAGAGCCAGAAGGTCTCCCCTGAGCCTCCTTTGCTCCAGGCTCAGCACCCCCAGCTCCCTCAGCTGCTCCTCACCACACTTGGGCTCTAGACCCTTCCCCAGCTTTGTTGCCCTTCTCTGGCCACGTTCCAGCCCCTCAAGGTCCTTCTTGGAGTGAGGGCCCCAAACTGACCCCAGGATTTGAGGTGTGGCCTCCTCAGTGCCGAGTCCAGGAGGATGATCCCTGCCCTGCTCCTGCTGACTCAGTATGCTCCAGCAGCACCCTCCCCTGAACCCACCCTCCTGCCAGCCCCCTGCCCTCTCTCTGATGATGGGGCAGTCTCATGGTGCTGTGTGTGGGAGGAGCAGCTCTCCCAGTGTCACCAGCACCTGCTTGTCCCCCGGTGGGGTGGTGGACTGGTGACATACAGCTGTCTGCACGCCCTGAAAGTCACCCTGAGACAGAGCTGGAGCTGCAGCCAGAGTACAGAAACCTGCAAAACACTTCAGGGGCTGGTGTCTGGTGCCAGTCTGGAGCTGCCTCTCCCTCTGGAGGATGTTCTTACCTGCAGACAAATCCAGCTCAGCAGTCGGTTCATTGCCACCATCAACACTTCATGTGCAGGTTGCTCAGGGGGAAGTTCTTGCCAGGGCATGAGAAATGTGATTTAAAAACAAAACTCAATTTAAAGCATCCATAGCTTTTCTGAGCAAAGGCACAAGAGGGAGATAAGAAGCAGTTTTGAGCTGAGAGTGGGATGGATGGTGACCACCTCAGGAGAAGTCCAAAAGAGGTGCTGGGATGAGCCACCACTTCCTTCAGTCCCATCAATCTGCTTGGAGCAGAGTCCAAAATACCAAGAGATGACCTTGCACCTGAGTGTGGGAGCTGGTTTGGTACCTGCAGCCCCTCATCCTCATTCCCTCCTTGCTCCCAAAGGAGTCTCCCACCTACCAAAGGCTTTGGAGTAATTCTCCTTTTCAAAATAAACCATGAGGACCAGAGCCAGCCAGTCACTTAATGCTAAAACCACAGGGAGAGGAGACTGGCCACTTAGGTCCTCACTGACCTTGAAAACCAACCTTCCATCTCTTATTGCTCTCCAGGATGGGTGGGATGAGGTCAGCCTGTAGCACTAATTCACTTTGCTCTTATTTCATTACACTACAGGAGAGCAGGGTGTAATCTTCAGGGCTCTCCTCCTCTTGTCTTTGCTTTTGCCATAAATTAAATAAGCTGCTGTCATTTTCCAGCTATAAAGATTGATTTTTCTTCTTTTTTTTTTTTTGGTTTAACTGTGCTGGGGAGAGTGATGATAATTTGTACATCTTAAAGCTGTCCACTTTGTTGTCTCCCCACCTGGTTATTTTCTTGGACCTTGAGCTCGATGCTTTTTCCTTTTTTTCCAAGCTCTTGGAAAAGAAAAGTTGAGTCTTCTCTTGGAAAAGTGAGTTTAAATCTTTGTATCTTCTGTTTTGAGGAGCAGCCAGACCTGAGATGAACACTCAGCTCCTGTGGATACCAAAATGAGAGTTTGGATTGCTAGAATGCACTGTCCCTTCTGGGAAGATGGAATCATAGAATGGTTTGGGTTGGAATAGACCTGTCAAGGTCACCGAGTCCAACCCCCTGCCCTGAGCAGGGACATTGCAACCAGAGCAGGTTGCTCAGAGCCCTGTCCATCCTGACCTTGAAAATTTCCAGGGACAGGGCCTCCACCACCTCTCTGGGCAACCTGAGCCAGTGTTTCACCACCCTTAGCATGCAGATATCTTCCTTACATCTACTCTAACTCTCCCCTCTGGAGATACCAAGGCTTGTTCATGTGTAATGCTGGTGTGTGTCTGTGTTGGCTTCATGCTTGGGCTAGTGCATCCCATTGGCAAGCAAAGAGACCCCCAACTTAGCTCATTGACCAAAATCCAGTGTCCAAACCAAACTGAGCAGAAGCCATCTTCCAAACTAAAGGCTGAAGTTAGGTGTGTGTGACAGATTCCTTGGCCACATTTGAAGCATGATAATAATCCAGAAGGACATGTCTTGGATCTCAAGGCTGGCTTTTGGTTTTAGGCTTGAGCTCTTCCACTAAAGGTGGTGTTGATAGCTGTTCTTGGGTGTGAGTGATGCTCCAGGATCCACCCATCCTCTGATGTAGCTCATAACCCATGTAGCTGATGGACGTGTGCTGCTTCAGGAGTTGCTCTGTCTTGGTTGAGGAAACGTAATTAACAGGTCATCTCATATCCAGTGGGTGCAAACCCCCACCAGATGAGAACTACAAGAACTGGAAGTGATTAGAAGCTGGAATTTTTATTTTCATAGGTCTAATAGAACTTGGAATGAGTGATTGGAAAAGTGGAGCTTCTAGACTTGGCCTAGCTGAGAAGGGAGGGTGAGTTGGCTTGAAGAAGGTCAAAAGCCAGTTGAAAGGCAGTGTGGAATGGAAGAAAGAAGAGACCAAACTGCAGAGGAGGTGTTTCCAGGAGACAGAGCACGGGGAATGACAGGTGAGACCTTCTGGAGAGCTGCAAAGGGGTATGGGCAGCTCCTCAGAGGAGTCGTAGCTGGTCTTAGTCAAAAAAAGAGGCATCTCTGAAGTAGATTCAGTAACCCTGAATACTAAAAATCAGGAGAAAAGAATGATGACAACAAATCATCAGCCTGGGATGTGCAGGGAAACGAGACTGGAAAACCAATGTGGAACCAAAACTGTCTAAAAAAATGGTCTGAGAAGATCAGAATGGCCTTTGGTGAGGGAAGCACCTGGTCCCACCACCCACCAGGAGCAATCAGCAGCAGAAATGCAGGATGGGGAAGGACCCGGGAGCAGAACTGGGGAGGAGGGCTGGGGGTGAGTTCCTCAGTGGGTGTGGGTTGTCCATGCCAGGTTCCTGTGGAAGACCCACAAGGAATCAGAATCATTTGGGCTGGAAAAGACCTTTAAGATCGAGTCCCACCATTAATCCAGCACTGCCAAGTCCCCCACTAAACCCTGTCCCTCAGCACCACATCTACCTCTATGTGCTGTATTGAGTGCAGAACCAGGAATTCAGTCTTAAAGTTTGCTCAGCAGTGCTGGTTTTATTTATGTGTTTGTACTAGTGAAAGAAGAAAGAAGTGCCTGGGGTAGGTGGCCAGGGAGTCTGTGACCTCTTCGTCACAGAAGGTTTTCAAGACAGGTCAGACAATCATCTCCTGGGAACGACTCCATGAAGTTTATTGTGGCTGGGGAAGTGGATGAGCTCAGTAACTTCTGATCACCTTCAGCCCTGGGGATCATAAGGAGAAACTTCTTTGGTGTGAGGAGCCTGGAGCAGGCTGCCCAGAGAGGCTGTGGAGTCTCCTGCTCTGGAGAGATCCCAAACCCACCTGGACACCATCCTGGGCACCCTGCTGTGGGTGAGCTGCTGCAGCAGGGGGGTTGCACCAGATAAAGTGGGACTGTTTTTCATCAGACCTTGGTGGTGATGCTCCTTTTTTGAGGTGATCTGTTTGTGAGCTGGATTCTTCTGGAGCCGAAGGAGTTTTTGGTGCTCACCGAGGGCTCATTTACCTCTAGTTCTGTTCAGAGTCCTTTGGCAGAGGTAAATGCTAGGATGCACTGTCACTTCTGGGAAGATGGAATCATAGAATGGTTTGGGTTGGAATAGACCTGTCAAGGTCACCTAGTCCAACCCCCTGCCCTGAGCAAGGACGTTGCACCTGGAGCAGCTTGCTCAGAGCCCTGACCAACCTCCCCTGGTATTAAATTTTCACATTTTATGAGGACAGTTGGCTGAGCAGAGGAGAGGGACCTTTTGACATCACTCCTTTGCAGCAAAGGATGAAGCCTAGCAAAGCCCTGATTAGACAAAGAGGCTGCACAAAAGAGGAGGGACCACCACAAGCAGAGAAAATACTGGTTTGAAAAGGTTTTTCATCTCAAAGCTGTGCCAGGGATGAGGTCAGCCAATGCTGACAAAGAAATGGCAGTAGTCAAATGGGGAAAATTCTCCTCAAGGCTTTTTTTTTGGGGTGGATAGAGCCCTGGTGCTCTCCTACGCTCAGACGTGCAGGGATCAGCCCTGGGATTAGTGGAAAGCTGGTGGTTTGCCTTCAGGAGAGTTTGGGGATGATCAGCCTTGGTAGGGTCTCCTCCCCAGTTTGTGCATTGCTGCTGTTGAACAGAGCCCTTGGCTCTTTGCAGAGCCTGGGATGCTCCATTTCAGGCATCTCCTGTACCTCCAATCCCAGTTATTGTGGATGTCCTGCTGGGCCAGGGCTTGGAGGATTTGTAGGTGGCCCGTTGTAGCTTCAGCAGCTTCTCTGGGAAGAATGGGCACAGCAGTACATCCCTGCAGGGGACCCAGCCCATGGCCCCAGCCCGAGAGGGGTTTTACTGTGGACTTTGTCTCCTGTTGCTTTGTTGTGTTTAGAGCTGTCTGCTTTTCTGTCTTCAATTTTGCTCTTTTGCTGGATGGCAGGCAGTTCATCCAAGGGCTATTCCCCAAAGGAATAGCCAACAATAGGCTTTTAAATCCCCTTTCCTTTCCTTTCCTTTCCTTTCCTTTCCTTTCCTTTCCTTTCCTTTCCTTTCCTTTCCTTTCCTTTCCTTTCCTTTCCTTTCCTTTCCTTTCCTTTCCTTTCCTTTCCTTTCCTTTCCTTTCCTTTCCTTTCCTTTCCTTTCCTTTCCTTTCCTTTCCTTTCCTTTCCTTTCCTTTCCTTTCCTTTCCTTTCCTTTCCTTTCCTTTCCTTTCCTTTCCTTTCCTTTCCTTTCCTTTCCTTTCCTTTCCTTTCCTTTCCTTTCCTTTCCTTTCCTTTCCTTTCCTTTCCTTTCCTTTCCTTTCCTTTCCTTTCCTTTCCTTTCCTTTCCTTTCCTTTCCTTTCCTTTCCTTTCCTTTCCTTTCCTTTCCTTTCCTTTCCTTTCCTTTCCTTTCCTTTCCTTTCCTTTCCTTTCCTTTCCTTTCCTTTCCTTTCCTTTCCTTTCCTTTCCTTTCCTTTCCTTTCCTTTCCTTTCCTTTCCTTTCCTTCCTTCCTTCCTTCCTTCCTTCCTTCCTTTCTTTCTTTCTTTCTTTCTTTCTTTCTTTCTTTCTTTCTTTCTTTCTTTTTGAGGCTTCACTTTTTCAGTTAGCCTCATGACTAGAGGAGAGGGGGCTGGAGGGTGGGAAGGGGGATTTGTGGAGGAAATCAGGGCATGGTTGGGAGGTTCCACTCACAAGGCAGCAGAAGTTGGCAAGCGCTCTGTCTCGGGAGCCCTGACACAGGCTGTGGCTCTTCACACATTCAAACAATCAGCTACTCTATGGCTGAAGTAAAAGAAAAAACCCATAAAAAATCATCCCTTTATAGCAAAGTATCCGCCCGAGGATGACATTTATAGAGAGGAATGGCACAGGGAGCTTCAGGGGCTCCGTGACAGCCCTTATGAAAAGATCCATCACCACTTCACTGCACATCTTTTCCCTGTTTTTCCACATTTTAGCTCATCGCTGGGTGGATAGAGCCCAGCCCTGGGAGCTGGGGGCCTGGGGTGCTTTTTGGAGCTTCAACTTTCCTTTGAGGGGTTACAGGGAGTCAAATCCCTCGAGGATTTCTTGATGCTGACTTCCAGTTCTCTCCAGTTAATGTTTCTAACGACCTGTGCTGCACAAGCTCAGCAAAGGTGCAGAACCACCTCCTGGTATCTTCTGTTGCCTTGCAGTAAATTTGCCATCCCTGAGTTTCTTACACGATGTCTGTCCCCTCCTCCTGCCTCTGCATTTTTTTTTTTTTTGGCTGTTAGGTCACTCACAAGGAGATAAAAGCAGATTTATCTGTTGAGAGTGGAAACACAAATAAAAAATGCCAGCTGAGCCATGAGGAGAGTTCAAGGGGCATCCAAAAGCTTCCCCCCCATCTCCCTTGGATGTGTTAAACTTTAACAACAAAGGGAAACCAACTTTGGGAAAAGGAGTTCAAATTGCATCAGGCCCATTTCCTTACCCTGTTTTTGCTGTGAACCCTCCTGGGCTGGGAATCCACCTGGGGTGCAGGTGTCCTGGTGGTCCTCAGGTCCTTGAGGGGCTGGAGCATGGCCAGAGAAGGGCAACGTCCTTCCTCCTCCACCTTGAGCTCCCCAAGCTCTTCTTCCTCCCCTTCTTCCAAATATAAAAGCCATTTGAAGCTTTAATCCCATTGCTGGCTGTCACTAAATCTTCTCCCCTGGCAGAAGGGTGCAGGGTGCAGCTTGTTGCTCCCAGGGGTGCTTGCTAGGGACAATGGGGAAGAAAGAAGCCATGGTTCTAATTTTGGTTGATGGAGAGCAGAGAACTTGGGGGTTCTCAGAGGTTTGGGAGATGGAGATGTGTTCTGGGGATGCTGCCCGTGGGATTTAGAGACTAAACCTCTCCCCTCTGCACTGAGCCTGCCTGCAAATGTGGGAGCTGGGGCTGGGCTTGATCAGTGGAAGAGAAAAAGCCTCAGAGGATGGATGTGGTGGCAAAGAGTCACAGGACCCCTTGGTGAACTCACCACCGTGATGCTCCAGGGCACCTGACACAGCTAAATCCTGCTCTGTGCTAGAGGAGAGAGCAGGGTTTGTACCCTGAGGATGGGCAGAGCTGTGGGAAGCCAGGTGTCCTGCCTCCTTAGGTACCCCTGGGGCAGTGATGGGGCTTAGGGCTTTAGGGGTGCGTTGGGGGGACCCAAGGACCCACAAGAAATCTAAAACTAAATGGTCTATTTGGCCTCTTTTCTCAGAGTTGTGAAAGGCTCTGGAGGAAGAGGCATCTGGGGGACACCCCTGGGGTGCTGAGGGATGTTGTTTGGTGGTGGGTTAATGGTTGGGCTCGTTGGTCTTAGAGATCTTCCCAACCTGAACAATTCTATGGCTCTAAGACCATTCTTCTGGTCCTCCAGTGGGGGCTGCATGGGGACCACAGGGGTTGGAGCTGAAGAAAAAGGTGGTTTCTGGTCAGCTTAAGGCTTGGCCATGTCATTTAATGTCCCCATGCTTGGTGAACTTGAGGCTGTGGATTCTCAGGTGCTGCTTTTGAACTCCTTCACGTGTGTACCCATCTCCTCGGCTGAAATGCAGCATTAAAGAGACACCACACTGCACCCCACGAGGTGAAAACAGATTTAATTAAGGCCAAGCCATTGGCATTCAGAGGGGATTCTGATAAAGCTGGGTCAGGGGAGGCACTGAGCTGCTCTGGGAGACCTGCTGCCCTGCAAGCGACCCGTGGGGCTGTGGTGGGTGGTACCTGGGCTGGAAGCTGCTGCTTGCTTGGCAGGATGCAGTCTGCTCCATGGGTGCCTCTGGGTCTGGGTTTGGGAGGTGAGGATGTCAGTAGATGGAGCTGTTTCCCCAGGATTTCCCGTGCAGAAGGAAGCTTCGGTGCTGGTTGGAGGCTGCAGATGTTTGTGGGCTTTGGGAAGAGTCCTTGTCCCACCCCTGTTTCACTGTGCCATGGGGGGCTGTTGGGAGCGTGGGGCAAATCCCTGCCCAGCTTCCCAGGCAAGGAGATTATTCAGCTCTGCTGTGAAGGCTGAGAGGGTGGCCAAGAGCAGGACCTCCCCATGGGGCCTCCTGAGACCAATGCAGCAGTTGGGTGTCCCAGAGAGGCTCTGTAGGGGTGGCTCTGACATCACAGCATCGTTTTCGTTGGAAGAGACCTTTCAGATCATGAGCTCCAACCATTTCCCCAGCACTGCCAGGTCCCCAGTGACCCATGGCAGGTTGCCACCCAACTCCAAAACAAATCCAATGACAACTCAACTGACAGCACAGACGAGCAGGAGAAGCAAGGCAGAGCATCCTCACCTCCTCTTCCTCTGCTCTTTGGGTTGAGGGACCCTGTTAGAGTTCACCCTCAGTGGTACAGCCATGGGATGCCCCCAAGACTGGACACATCTGGTGGCAGCAGATCCTCACATCCTCCACGGCCGTGCCCTCCTCCGTGAAGGCATCTGGGAAATGATCCCTGGCTGGCACAACACCCATTTTAATTTTAAAGAAACGAGCCATGAACTGTAGCAAATAATAATTTTCAATATGAACACCTGAGAGGCTGCTGTGGATATCTGCCAACAGATTAATTCTTATTCCAGCGGGCTGAAAAATCTGATTGTTAGTAACACAGAGAAGAAATATGTTGAGATACAAGTGAGGCAGTTGGGAAACAACAGAGGAACTCACCCTTCTAGTGGGCTGGAGGGACATCCACCTCCTGTCCTCCTGCTTTCATTGAGCTCTTGTGGAAAGAACTCCTTTCTTCCTTGAAAAAAGGAGAAAGTTGGGGAATTGGGAGAGGAAATCCTTGGATGATAACTAAAAAATAAGGCAAAACCAAGAGGAAGAACTCTGCTTTTATATTTGCATGATCAGAGGTCTTAGTTTATTATCTGCAGGCCAACACAACACTTTGTTTCTGCTTATTTTGAAGTGCTGGAGTATTTTTCTTGGAATATTAATGAACTTTGGCCCTGGCCAAGGAATCTTAAGAGTGGCTTGAATTCAAATACACAGAAAAACCCCTAAGGGTGACCCTGAGATGGCTGGTGCTGTGCTAGCAATGAGGGGGAGCACCGCCACGGGAAGACCTTGGTGTGATGCTGTGAAGTTGCCTTTAGCATCTGGAGAAATACACTTTACTTAAGTGATTTTGTGTTAATGAATTGCTTCCATATCTGCTTGATGTTGCAAATCTGAAGTTATATGGGTTAGATGAGTCACGAGCTGCTCTGTGGTTCGCTGCTGTGATGGGACCTGGTCTCCCACCCCCTCTGCATCTAGCCAGGGCAATAACACCTTCAGGCAAAGGAGCTTTCCCAGTTTAAAGGCTCATTTGGATGATTTTGGCTTTGTCTTTTCCAGACAGAGCACCAGAGAGCCCTTTAGAGCCCCAGGTTTGCTTTTGCTGGAGAGCACGGTGGCTGCGGCGCAGAGGAGAGACGTGGATGGTGCAGAATACACGTGAAGGGACCAAATTCCTTGTCTTGGAGGTGACAATTTTTGCCCTTTGGATGGTGTGGCAGTCCCACAGATGGGTTTGGTGGTGAGCTGTGGGGCTGCAGTGGCTGTGCTGGTGGGTACGTGCACATGTGTGGCTCTTTTAGTGCCCTGCCAGGCATGGCTGGACGCAGAGCTGACATCTCCCTTCCATCCCTTGGAGATCCAAAGACCCCGTGGGACATGATGATGGGTTTTTTGCTGTGTAACATCAGTGCAAGTGTCATTCCTGTGGGCTGGTCCCCAAAGACATCGCTCTAAATGTGTGGTGGATGTGCAGTGCATGCTGAGGATGAAGTCTTGGGAGATGCTGGAAGATATGGACTTACCATAAGCCAGCTGTAAGTGTCCTGCTGTGTGCAGCAGGTTGTGGACCAAGTATTAAAATTTCAGCAAACTGAAGGAGAAATTTTTGCTGCTGACGGTGGTAAGCCCCTGGCCCAGGCTGCCCAGAGAGGTGGTCACTGCCCCATCCCTGGAACCATTCCAGGTGAGGTTGGCCGGGGCTCTGAGCAACCTGCTCTAGCTGCAGATGTCCCTGCTCAGGGCAGGGGGTTGGACTGGGTGACCTTAAAAGGTCCCTTCCCACCCAACCCAGTCAGCTGGTGTGGACCCCATGCTCCAGTGGACATGGAAGAGTGGGGTCAGCTTCTCCTGCTCCAGGGGAGGATGGAGAGAGGGGCTGCCGAGATGTGTTTCCATGGAGCAGCTGAAGTGGAGATGAATATTCCCCTGAGCACTGATAAAATGCTGGGGTTGCTGTAGCAACCTGCTTGGAGGTTGAAAAAAAAAAACAAAGCCCAAAATCAAGGTGGGGAGGAAGTTTTTAGGACGGGACAGTTGCCTGGGTGCTTGAGACCAGCAAGAGGCTCAGCACAAAGGGGCTTTGGAGAGACTGTGCCTGAGCTCACCGATCCCTGCACCTGTCAGGGAAGGGACTTTGCCATCCAGTTCCCAAAAGCTGAATGCAAGAGCACAGGTTTGATCTGCAGGCTGCTCAGTGGTTGTAAAGCTGGAGGAAATTTGCTCCCTGACTCAGTGCTTGTGTTGAAGTTAGTGAATTGGGCAGGTCCAGGGAGCAGCCCCGGGTGCTTCTCTTCCTCTTTCTGTTGGGTTGTTTCCTCTCCTCCTCCTTCTCCTCTTCCTCCT
>NW_008605019.1:131958-138477 GCF_000691845.1 Merops nubicus | reverse complement strand
AGCGCGCCTCGTTCTGGGCTCGTCAAGGGCCAGCGCACCTTGCCCGGGTCCTGAACGGGGCAGCGGCCCTTGCGCGAGCTCTTAAAGGGCCAGAGCACCCCTCGCTGAATCCTGAAAGCGCCAGCGCATTTCACTTAGCTCTTAAAGGGCCAGTGCACCTCTTGCTGAGCCCTTAAAGGGCCAGCGTACCTTTCGCTAAGCTCTTAAAGGGCCAGCACAAGCCTGCTAAGCTCTTGAAGCATCAGTACCCCTAGTTCTACACTCTTAAAGGGCCAGCGCATCTCGTGCTGAGCTCTTAAAGGGCCCGCACCTCGTGCTGAGCCCTTGGGAGCCGGCCTGCTGCAGGTGGCTGAGTGGGCAGCTCCCAGCCGAGGCCTGGAGGAGGGTGGGTGGGCAGGAACAGCCACCCCGCTGGGGGCACAAGCCCGGTGGCAGGGTAGAGGTGAGACCCCTGCTCCGGGGTGCTGCCGTGGTGGGGTTGGGGCTCAGCAGTTGGGAGCGGAGCCGAGACAGTGAGTATGCAATGAATTAATGCACTGCTTGGAAGGGGGCTGTGAGGAAGCATTTCCCAGATACTGCTCTGCCAACGGTGCCAGTTTGGTTTCCAAATTAATGTGAGCATATATCATGTGCTGCCTTCGGCCTCAGGAACTGATGGACGTGGCTGCCAGCTCGGTGCATAATCTGTTTTCTGAAAACAAATTGGAATATTAACAATTCATTCCTCCCCTTGGCTGGCGCCTGCTCTCGGCACGTTAAGTAACGGGGTGACGGTCTCTGTGTGTTCAGCGTGGGCAGGGTGGCTCCTTCTCCTCACTGGGGCTGCAGCGTGGCTCACGCCTTGCAGAGTTTAACAGGAGCGGCTCTTCAGGGCTGCTGGGCTCAGGGTTGGATTTAAGGTTTTTTTGGGGCTGCCAGGAGTGTCGCTGCTGAGCGAGGGCGGCCCCTCCATGGCGCTGATGCACCCGCTCCCTCCAGGGGCACGATGGCCCACAGCCAGTCTCGGAAGAGATCACGCAGCAGGAGCAAGAGCAATTCTCGGGGCAGGCAGGAGAGGAAGGAGAAGAGGAGGAGGAAGAGCAGCAAGGACTCGCGGCAGACCGCCGGGTCTCAGGAGCACAGGTCGAGCTCGGCGGCAGCTGGGGAAGGTAGGAGGAAGGCCCCCGTGACCCCACGTTTCTTGGGGTGGGTGTGCAGAGGGGGCTCAGGTGGGCGAAGCGGGTCCCTGCTTTTGGCTAAAGTGGCCTCTGTCACCCTGCAGCCACTCTGGTCTCGTCCTGGGGAGCTGGAGCCTGCAGCCCCACTGTGGGCCGGGCACGGCGGTCACCGAGGCAGCGTCTGGGGCCATGGCTGGTCCAGCAGGGGGGGAACCAGGTGGGCAGGAGATAAGCAGCAGCCCCACTGTGCTCAACCTCTTCTTATGTGTTGCAGGGAAAAAGAAGGAAAGAAAGGACAAAAAGAAGAGGAAGGCAAGTACCTCTTCCTCTGAGACAGCGTCGTCATCCACAAGCTCCTCCTCGTCTTCCTCTTCTTCCAGCTCCTCTTCTGATGACTCTAGTGACAGTGACTCCAAAACAAAGAAGAGTCGACACGGCAAAAAAAAGCAAGTGAAACAGAAAGACAAGAAAAAGAAGAAGAAGAAGAAGAAGAGAATGAAGAAGAAATCAAAAAAGAAGTCAAAGGAAGGGACTAAGGAGGAGAAAGCCCAGGGCGAAGCGGTGCCCGGCCCCTCGCTGGAGCAGTGGCAGAAGGAGTCGCTGGCAGACTCTGGACCAGGTAACAATGGGTTTTCCCTCCTGCTGGAGCCAGCAAGTGTCACCCTTCCCGGGGTGCCTGAGGGACACGGGGCCGTGTCCAGGGAGGAGCGCCAGACACGCCTCCCTCCTGCTTACCATGGCCTCCTTGGAGCCACACCAAGTAAACATGAGGAGCCATGGGACGTGGCTCTGGGATGTGACGTGGCCCTTCTGTGGGTGGCTCACCACTGACCCCGAGCCCTGGGGGGAGGCAGGCGTGGTGCTGTGCCCCGTGGTCAGGAGCTGGCCCTACCAGCACAGCCCTGACCAACTGCTGCCTTCCAGTCTTGACAGACGAACAAAAATCCCGAATCCAGGCCATGAAGCCGATGACAAAGGAGGAATGGGACGCGAGGCAGAGCGTCATAAGGAGAGTCGTGGATCCCGACACGGGGAGAACCAGGTATGACCCCTGGGGACAAGGGAGGGGGGTTGTCCAGCCCTGTGTTGTGTGGGCTGGAGTCCTGGAGGATGCTCGCCCGTGGTGCTGCAGTACCAGGCGTGGACCCAGGTCCCTGTCAGCAGCAAAGGCCTGAGTGGATCCCTCGCAGAACCCCTCCTGTCAGACCTGGTGTAACTGACCCAGACAACAACCTTCAACTCCTCAAATTGTCCATCTGTGCTGGGGCTCCATGCAGGGCACACTGGGCTGTGTCCCAGCCAGGAGCTGTGGGATGCAGACACCAGGGCACCCTGCTGCTGTGAAGAGTTCAGCCTGTCCCCATTAATGGAACTCTGCAACTAGGGGCAAAACAGGAACCAGGGGAGTGAGTGACACATCCTCAGCCCCTGCTGCCCCCACCTGCCGTTCATCTCCAGAGCACTCAGCCCCCGTTAGCATCCAGGGGCAAGTGAGGAGGGAGGGTGTGCCCCTTGGGGATACAGACAGCACTCAACCTGAAGTTCGTTTAGCTGCCAAATAAAAATGACCCAGTTTTTAATAAACTGCATCTTCTCAGCAAGCAGAAAACATCACGCTGAAGAGAATTGGGTGTGACAAGTCCAGTCTTAAAATAGAAGGCAGCCTGCAGGGCTCAGGGAGGTGTGGAACAAAGGTCGGTTCCCTGTAAGGCACATAATGAAGGCAATTAAATCTCTGTTCATGCTCGGAGGTGTGAGCCGCCTCCGACACCGCTTGGAATTTGCTCAGCAAGATGCTCCCTGGCCTGGCTGCCTCTCAGGCCCCAACTGGCTCCTGTTTCTGAATGGCTCTGCAGTTTCCTGGGGCAGCCAGGACCAGACCTGAACTCTGAGTGGAAAAAAAAAGGGAGAGATTTTGCAGGGGTTGGGGCTGCTGCTGCTGACAGTGAAGCCTACAGAGGGTGGGGTGGCAGGAGATGCTCTTAGTTGCTGGTAGCCCTCATGGCTCATGGCCTGTGGTTGTCTTCCAGGCTTATTAAGGGAGATGGAGAAGTGCTAGAAGAAATTGTCACCAAGGAGAGACACAAGGAGATCAACAAGGTAGTGGGGACTGTCCACCAGCACGAGCTGCTGGTGTGTGGGTGGACAGAGCCGGGGAGCTGCCTCACCCTGAGGTCTTGTCTTGCCCCCCTGGGGACCCCACTGACTCCACCAGGGCAAACCGAGCCCTGGCAGCTCTGTGGGGGTCCCCGCGGGTGGGTGCTGGTGCTTCTTCATCCTCAGCATCCCTTCCTTTGCAGCAAGCCACGCGGGGGGACGGGCTGGCCTTCCAGGTGAGGACGGGGATGCTGCAGTGAGCACCAGCCATGCTGGGAGCCTCTGGACCCTGCGGACAGCCCCGTGTCAAGACACTTCCCCAGGGGCCGTTTCCAGCCGCTCCGTAAGTTACTGACTGGGAAGGAGAGTGACTTTAATGGTTCAGCTCCCAGTAAACAGCTTTTCCTCTCCCTCTCCTGCCTGGGGCCAGTGTGGCTGTGACACACATAGACCTGCTTGCCCCGTTTTGAGGCCAGAGGAGCTCAGCAGCACCCAGGGGACAGCCTCACAGGCATGGAGCACCTCAGGGTGCAGCTCCCCATCTCCTCTGGGCTTTGGCGAGCAGGAGCAAATGCTGCAGCCAGGACAGGGTGGGTGCTGGGGCTCAGAATACTCTGCTGGCTGCCACCACTTCCTTTCAGGGGCTGCTCTTGGCCCTTTCCTTGCTGGATCCGGGTGCCCCGTGCCTACCTGGTGCTGCAGGCTGAGCCTTTCTGCAGTGTCATCTCATTGGGTGGCAGCAGGGGAGCACTAACCCGGCCCCCTGTGCTGGGGTGCAGGGAGATGTGCTTTGTAGAGGGGGTCTTTGCCTTGCTGTCTGCTCCTGCATGTGACTTGTGTCCCCTCCCTGCAGCACAGGCCCTGGGTGGTGCTGGGGCTCTGGGCTTCTCCATGCCCATGGCTGCTGTGAAGCAAACAGCTTTTCCCCTCACTGCAAAGTCCATACATCTACAAACTGTAAAAAAAAACAAAAAACAAAAAACAAAACCACCCAAACCTACAACAAGAAGGGATAAATGGGTTAAAGGACAAATGGGTTCTGCAGAACTAGTCTGCATGGAAGGTTTCCACATTTGTTCATCGCTGTAACCCCATTAAACTGGCACCTGCTCACGTCTTGGGTTTTGTGACTTGTCTGTTTCTAGGATCTCCCCTCCCCCAAAAAAAGCAGACAGAGAAGAGCCTTCCCATTTCTTTAATCTGTGTAACTCACAATGATACTGTACACAAAGCACACCCATTGGAACGATGCACTAACAGCAAGGAGGAGAAGGAAGTTGTACAGAAGGTTTGTCACACACAGGCGAGGGGTGGGCAGGGTTCTGCACAGGCAGGGGGTGCCCTCGGGCCTCCCCCGCGCCCCTGTCACCCCTGGAGCCACTTTGTATAAATAAAAGATAACGAACATCGTTGGAATAGAAAACTGACAGTCGAGGGTATCAATGGGCAGAGGGTGCCGAGGACAGGGGGGGGACAGTAAGGCTTCTAGAACTAAGAGGAAATGCAGCAAACGGTGGTGATACCTGAAGAAGGGGCTGCTACAGCAAGCACGGCGGCTGCTGGCGGAGCGGGAGTTTGTCGGTGACCCTTTGGCTAGTTACTGCTCTTGGCTCCTGTATCGGACACTGTAAACGTGTTTTTGGTATTAGGATTTCGCCTCATCTGACCGAGGGATCTAGCAAACCCAGGAAAACAACTCAGAGGGAATGCACGGGCTCCTCTCTCTGTTTGTAAAAGACTTTAAAGGGACAGCGTCAGGTAGAAAGTCTGGCCCAAGAGCGCAGTAATACAAAAAGCTGCTTTTTATAAAAAGTCTGAGCTCCACAGCAGAGTTTGATTCCCATGGAAACAATTAAAAAAAAAAAAGAAAAAGGCCGAGGCAGCCTGTGCAGCACGGGCTGTATTGTGCTAGTGTGCAAGAACAGGACGTGGGCTGCAGCAGAAGCCGGCCGGGCCCATGGCTGCCCAGACAACGGCGAGAGGGAGGAGCACAACCAACTTCGTGTTCTGTCGTTTGGAAGCAAACAAGTTATTTGTAACAAAGATAAAGTAGGTCTGTAACCTGACAGTGCCCCTTTAGTCGGGATGGAACATACATTCAGCTCTCCCTCACTGCATCCAAACGGATCCTCTTCCGTAGACGTGGAAAGGCATCGGGTCACATGCATTGCTCTCCAAAACAGCTCGGGACAAACAGGTTATAAACACAGAGTTAAACTATTGCTATTGTTCTTTGAGTGAGTAGCACGTTGATCTTTGCTTCAGATAGATGAGTGCCAGATGGGGGCGGCTGAGGATAGATCGATGCAGACTACGATGGACTGAACCGGTGGAGAAAAAACCCAAGCCCCTTACTGGCATATTTCCTGGTAACTACACCCACCTCATCTGGTATTATTGCAGCAATGAGGGTCCTGCTCTACAATTGCTTCTCCGTGTTGGATCCGTACGATGGCAGCAGATGAGGGGCCAGGGAAAGGACCTGGGCAGGTTTCAAGAAGCTCAACAAAGGATGAGGACGGCAGTGCTGTGATTGTCAGTCTAACTGGTTAGTAGCTGTTTAAAACATGAAGTGATGGAGAGGTGAGTATCATATTGCACTTCTGCATTCATTGACAGTTACATTAAACTTGGTCCATAAAATAATTGCTTTGTACATAATGCCTGAAACAAAAAGCTACATTTTTAAATATTAATAAACCCTGAAGGTTCCAGTCCCTCCAGATATTTTTTTTTTCCTCTACATAAATAAATAACTTTCCATTTTATATATCCACTTTTTATGTTGAACATTTACATTCGCCTGTTTTACACTATCTACACATAAGAGAATGTGAACATCTCGTCAGCATTGGGAAATGTACAGACCACGCCTCAGCTGTGGACTTGGAGAAAGGTGGATTTTGCAAAGGCCATATCCAAATTTGCAAAAATTGTTTTGTGATGCGGTTTGGTGACTTCACAGGATGGATTGTGGCTTGGCTTCCTACTCAGATGGCATCTGTTTGAGATAACATTCGACTAGCAAAGAGCTGGGACAATTCACATTGTTTTTAAACCCAGCAAGCTCTGGATGTACATTCAGAGAGAGCTAAGCTGAGTCGGCAGAAAGGGAAGTCGGATTTCGGTAACAAAAGTCATCGGATACATTCTGTAATTGAACAATTATCAAAGAGAAGTGGTTCAACACTTTGCAGGCAGGCTGCAAGACGTGGGAGATGGATGGGGCGGCGGGCGGGCAGCCAGCTCTGAGTGCTGCAGCGGC
>NW_008605019.1:130226-131947 GCF_000691845.1 Merops nubicus | reverse complement strand
TCCCCTGCCCCTGTCCCACCCCCCAGCGCCACCAACACGGGAGATCTGCCTTGGATGTCTGAGGAGCTTGATTTGCCTACCGTGGCCCAGAGCCGACCAGCAGAGCAGCGTTCACAGTGCTGGGTATCTCAGTGCGGCCGTCCTGCACTTCATATTGAAACAGTTAAGAAAATGAAGCAGCCAGTCTAAAAAATTCTTTGTTATAAATAAGATCCTCGTAAGTAGAAAGTGATATAAAGACAGGAAAGTGGGGGGTGGGGGGAAAGCAGGGTTACATAGTCGAGGAGCTATAAAATCTCCACATGAAGAGGCCAACTAGAGTCTGTAGCTGGGCGCCCCGGATCCCCTGGGGCGGGCGCCCCTCTGCCCGGGGGTGTGTGCAGGGAGGGAGCCCAGCCCATCTCTGGAGCCAGGCTGACCCGGGGGGGACGGGGCTCAGGGGCTATCTGGCAAGCCCTGGCTCCAGGCACTGTTCTCCCTGGCTGCTGCAGAGCAAGGTGCTCCCGGCCCCGCAGGGCGCCCGGGTTGGTGTCCCCAGTGAGCACCTCGCCCTGTGCCCCGGCAGCTCCCTCTGCCACACCCAAATCAGCAGCTCGGGCACCTCCGCCCAGAAACACACCAGAAAATTAAGATATGGCCTTTTCTTAAGGTTGCCTGACATTGTTGGCACACTTCCTTACAGTCTCCTTACTGCTGGAAAAACTTCTGCACAGACTTGGTTTTTTTTTAGATATATACACATACATATATATACGTGTGTGTGCATATGTATAGGCATATATGTATATAAACATATATATACACACACACGCCCTGGCTTAGCAATATTTCATTGTCATGCACTACAAACAGTTAGGTGTAGCTACATGAGATGGTAACAGGTTTCCGTTCTAAAAATCATCAGTGCAAAAAACAATGAGGTTTTACAGTTCAGTAACTACAGGTAAAAGAAGCGAGTCTAGTTCCCATGAAAGCTGCTACTGAATTTGAAGAGAACCTGGGGAAGAAGAAAAAGTCTCAGAGGTGGGTGTTGAGAGTCAGACCCTGCATTTGGATGAGAAGAGCTGCAATGCGATCTAGCTGCTGAGTCCCTTCAGCTGCTTCCGAATATACGGTGGATACTTCTGGAAATAATACATAGCGAGAGTATTTGGAGACTTGAACAGCAAATTAAGTGTCTGAGGTTTGTAACAGCTGAAAGAAAATAGCTTTTATTCCTCTTTTAACAGGTCAATGCATTAAATCCCATCGGCTTCGAAAAGGTCTCTTTAAAAAATAACAGTAGTAAGAGTAACGACCCCGCTTTCTTGGACGTGCACCTGCCGACCTTCTGCCTCGACCAAGGGCATCGGGGCGTCTTTATGCTCTGCCACTGCACGTACTCCTGGAGAAGTGGCTGCACGTGGAGCTCGTTGCACGGGTAAAGCTCTCGGTCGCTCTGCCTGGCACAGCCCGTGGTGAGTCCCTCGCTCGGGGCCGTCTGTGCCGGGGGAGCGGCGGAACCCCCAGCCCTCCCCGCGCCGGCAGCGGCACAGCACCTCGGTCAGACTGCCGGCACAGCCGAGCCGAGCTCCCCAGCCTCATCCCCTCCTCCTGTGGCTCTGAGGACAGCACTCGGTCAGGCGGACCGCAGCGATGGCTAACAAGGCGAGGAGGCACGTATTTACAGTCACTAAACCTGGATAGAGAAGGAGGCAGGAGAGAGCACGATCCTCACCCGG
>NW_008605019.1:129574-129908 GCF_000691845.1 Merops nubicus | reverse complement strand
CCCCCCGCTTGTGCCCGTCGGACTGGCTCTGGGTGCGCTCGGGGCGGTGGCCGCCGGCCGAAGGCTGGGAGGAGATGGTCCGCAGGAGGTGGTTCCTCTTGCGCAGGAACTCGGCCTGGCTGGGCAGCCCGAAGCTGCCCTTCCGCAGCGCCATGCGCGTGGTGTTCTTGGCGGGGCGGGCGCGGTGGCTGTACTCCAGCTGGGCCAGGTGGGCCGCGTACCCCTCCGTGATGAACTGCCAGGCAAGAGGGACGGGGGCGGGTGTCAGAGGGCGGCACGCGGTCAGAAACGCCGTGGCCAAGAGGACCAGGGCAGGGCTCATACACATGGACTC
>NW_008605019.1:122458-129525 GCF_000691845.1 Merops nubicus | reverse complement strand
CTGGGGTGTGGCCAGAGCAGGGCAACGAAGCTGGGGAAGGGTCTAGAGAACAAGTGTGGTAAGGAGCAGCTGAGGAACCTGGGGCTGTTGAGCCTGGAGCAAAGGGGGCTCAGGGGAGACCTTCTCACTCTCAACAACTCCCTGAAAAGAGGTTTGAGTCAGGTGGAGGTCGGGCTTTTCTCCCAAGGAACAAGTGATAGGATGAGAGGCAACGGCCTCAAGTTGCACCAGGGGAGGTTTAGGTTGGATATTACGAGAAATTTCTTCACCAAAAAGGTTGTCAAGACCTGGAACAGGCTGCTCAGGGCCTTGGTGGAGTCACCATCACTGAAGGGAATTAAAAGCCTTAGAGATGTGGTGCTGGGGGACACGGTTTAGCTGTGACCTGGCAATGCTGGGTTAATGGTTGGACTTGGTGATCTTTAAGGTCTTTTCTAACCAAAACAATTCTATGATTCTATGATACATTTGCCCAATAATCACTGGCAGCCAAATGCATTTGCCACATCAGTTTCTCTGGGGTGACATACAAGACATGGGACCACTCAGAGAGATGTGATGGGTCCTGGTATGTGGGATAGCTCCTGTCCTCTTGGCCAATGCTAGGCTCAGTCACCAGTCTTAAGATGACCACATTCCTGTCACTCTCCCATGGGAGACCCTTGGCAGCACCTCCAGACAAGCTGGCTCCTACCTGACACTGGCTCTGCAGCTTCTTGGTGGGTCGGCCAACGATGTAGATGTGTGTGGGCGGGAGGCTGATGGAGCTGTAGACAGAGATGTCCTTGGTAGATCCATATGCCGCATGGATCCTCATGTGGAGCTGGGGGGAGAGAAAGCAACACACGGTCAGAACATATGGATGCTCCAAGCTGCTCAACAGGCAGGGCTGGGCTGGTTTGAGGTAATTTTTTCTTTTTTTAAATAGCATTTGTGGGAATCTCAGGTCAATAACTTATATAAGCTCCCGGCTGGACAAGGCACCGCTGTGCAAAGCACTAATTAACTGAGCCCGGGATGTTTACAGGCCAGAGCAGGAGGGACAGCAACATGAAAGAACATCTCTGCTTGCTGATCCACAGCCTTGCCTCGAGGTCTGCAGGGGGCAAGGACGCAGCTGCCTTTCAGGGGTTTAGCTGCTTCCACTCTGAGCAGAGAGCAGCTCCTGGCCAACCCTTCTGTTAGTAGGCCGAAGGTGGGGCTGGCAGGGGAGGTGTGGGAGATGCTCTGGAGTCTCCCATCAAGGCTGTGTGGTACAAAGCCACTTCTGCAGCAGCTCCATGACCTCTCAGACCTGCTGGTTACACCGAAGGCAGCCAGAAAGCCACCAAACAGGTGAAAAAAGTGCTTGCGTGGGGAAAGGGAGGCACTGCTGCCTCTGTTTCCTGAGGTTATTTGGTGTTGGAAGGATCAGTGATGAAACGGAGCAGTGCAGAGCGGAGATGACACAATTTAACAGCACAGACATTTTTGTAGAGCAATAAAAGGATGAAAATAAAATGAACAGATTAATCTTCCACTGCAGGTCACACTGCTGCCAAGAGGCTGGTGCTGACAGGGACAATTGGACAAGGAGCAATCTAAACCCAATCCTATTTCAGCAGAGCCAGGCTTACGTCTGTGATGAGGGACTTGAGGAAGTTGGCCTTGTGCCGCAGCGGGTCGTGAACGAGCCCGTCGCAGAAGGAGACGATCCCGTGGGGGAAGTTGTGCTGTGCTAGCCACGCCACCACCCTCTGCTTCTGCATGTCGGGGCGGCCCGTGACGTAGATGATGAGGTAGCCGAGGTCTTGCCAGTGCCTAGAAGGAAAGGCACGAGTCAACGGGCTGGGGAGGTGGCGCGGCGCCAGCGTAGAGCAGAGCGAGCACCCAGCCCCAGCCCCTGACCTGACGACGTCGACGGCTCCGGCGCGGACTTTGGGGTCGCTGCCCATGATGGAGACGCTGGCGGCGAAGGAGCCGTCGATGCTGAACACCACGAACTCCGTCCCCTTGGGCAGGACTGTGATGTAGCTGTCTGCGTACGTGTGGTCGCCCCTGAAAGGGATGCCAGTGTTCACAGACATCGAGACATTCTGAAGGTGTCACCGAGTCCTGCAGCGCACCACAAGCCCAGAGCAGCATCCAAATCCATCCTGAAGGTTCTAACAGCCATGCCCCTCTCAGTTACAGCAGCCACGGGCACTGCCTGAGGGCCTGTGTGTCAAAGTGGGATGGGAATGGTGCTCTGGAGCCCTGGCGTCAGCGACTCAGAAAACACCCTCAGAAAACCATTGCTGGCTTCATCGGTGAGCAGAGGCTCCCCTCCTTCTCCTTCCACAGCTCAACAGCAGCAACTGGAGCCGAGCTGGAGCCCCTGGGCTGTGAATTACTGTGAGTACAAAGTTGTGTCCCTTAAGGAGAAGTCTGTGGTCTTTAAAATACACTCAGCAGTGCAGTCTTGCAGCTGCCATGAGGCCTTACGCTGGTGGTGCAGAGGAGCTGCTCCTGCGAGGGGAGCTCGGTTACCGTGCTGTTCACAATGTAGCAAAATAAAGCACAGCTCTCCCTCCTACAGCTGTACAGTACGAGTGGTTTTGTCCCTCCTGCTGGCAAATAAGGCTCTGAACTCATCCAACGAGCAGAGCTGCCCCACATGGAGGGAACAAATCCTACAGTCATCAAAGTCCTCTTCTGCTACTCTTGCAAACTAAACCCCGGCGCCCAGGGTCTCACCTGACCACCATCTTGACGGGGTACACACCAATACCCAGGCGCCGGTTCTCGGGGATGACGTAGGAAATCCTGCCACTGCTGTTGCTGATCTCTGTGTCAAAGTAAACCCACTCTCCCGACGGTGGCTGGGTCATGATGTGAATGTCCACCTGGGAAGACAGCAAAGCTGGGTGAACAACAGCATTAAAGACATAGGCGAGTAGAACAGGCCAAGCACGGGGACCTTCCACCCAAGTCCCTCTGGACAGCAGCAGGGCTGGGTCCTGCTTCCAACCCTCTGCACTTCATAAATCTGAGCTGAGAAGCATCCAAACATTAGGATGCTGGAATGAAACCCAGCCTCTGTGGTGAAGACCTTCATGATGAATACTGTTCCTGGTAGAAGACACCACATAAGACTGAGCAGGGGAACCTGCTGAAGATGCAAGGGCAGCAGACCCCACTGGTGACCAAGGGAACACTGACCAGCACCACCTGTCCCTGTCCCCCACACTTTGCACCCCATGGTGGTGAACCCCCACAGCAGACACGGTACCTTTTCTCCTGTCAGCGTGACCATATCTAATGGTCCATACATAAACCTTCCAGTCAAGGTCTGGGGCCCATCTTCATTAGCGATGGTGTCGTTTATCCTGTGGTTGGCTGTGACGTTCTGCACAAGAGGGAAAGGAAAAAGAAAAAAGGAATGAAAAAATGAAAGAAAGAAGTTGGCAGCGATGGACAGTCTCACAGGGAAATACCCAATATAATGAGACAAATTGGAGTGTGGGTTTCTCTGTGCCACTCCTTCCCTCCAGGCCACCCACAGCTCTCAGCTTTAGAAAAGTATTTGACCTGTGGCAGAGGTGAGACTGTGCCCTGCACTGATGGGGTGGGCTCAGGTGTACCTGGCTGAAGAGCTGATCTCAGTGGCAGTTTGTATGTGCAGTTCTGATACTGTCTATTAATTCTTACACTGTGGATTTAAAAGGCACGACAAGCAGCTGCCAGAGAAATCTGCTGACGTTGTTTCAGCTCTAGAAGAAAATTGCCTTCTTTCGGGAATTGGAGACATTTATTGGGAGCAAAGGGCATTTAGTGAGCAGAGAACTTGCATTACTGGACTTTGAAAGATGTTCCATTTCTTTCCCTGACCCACAGCCAACACTTCCTGGATTTGCCACAGACTCAAGAGGAGGCCTTGCTGGTACAGATCTTTTGGGTCGTTCTTTCACAACTACACAGGTAGGATATAATCACTAATATATACCAGCAGTGCAATGTGATCCCCTGTCTCAGGCATGGACAGGCACAGCTGTGCCCACGCTGGCCACCTTCAGTGCCGTTCTTGTAGCCCAAATCAAACCCCTCTACACGACAGCACCCCCTCCTGCCACGGGGCCAGCCCCAAACCCACCCTTACCCGCAGCTTCACGTGCGTCCTCTTGCGGAGCCACTTCTCGCGGGGCTTGGAGGGGGTGAAGACAGACACCTCCTTCCCATCCAGCTCCAAAACGCTCGAGTTCTCGTGTCTCATCACCTGCAGGAGGACAGGTCCCATCAAGGTGTCAGTCACCTGTGCAGTGACCCCCTCCCCCTCCTGCCCACGCTGTTCTGCACCTTCCAAGCCAGCCCTGAGTAAGAGCAATGCCACAGAGGTGGCCAGAGTTTGCCTGCTGGGTATTTGGCTTCTCAACTTACAGGTTTTACAGGCTGCTTCTTTAATTTCAAGGCCAAGTGGTCTCTTCTGAACTAGCAAAGCCTGTGGCCAGTACTGAATTAATCCTGGCTGGGACACAGGTTATTTAGATCATCAGGAGGTACAAAACTGACTCAAACACAGCAGGACAAGCTCTGCACTTAGATATCTGCTCTTCCTCCAGGCATTCATTAGTCCATCCCTGTGGTCTGTGAGGCACTGGCCTCTCCTTTGAACGTGAATCTTCTGCCATCCTCTTAATGGATCCAGCACCAGCTGCTCTGATGGCTTCACGCTGACAGATGCTGTTCCTTCAGCTCAGGTCTTATTTCTATTTCAACACATTTTGGACTGCTCTTGTCCCATGGCTTTTGCTCCTCTCATTCATCTGACCCCAGTGGGGGCATGCAGGGGTCCAGCTCAGCCACATGTGAGGCAGAGCCCAGGCTGGCTGTCCATCCTGACATCGTCTCCTAGGTGGACAGAGCTCAAGGACTTTGTGCTGGTGGGATGTCACTGCACCAGCACAAGGATCAGAAATGGGGCAAGGTGATGCCCCCAAAGGTTGGCTGGTGGACAATTCCTGCCTGCCGCCAGGTCATGGGCAGGAATGGAGAAGCAGGAACCTGGAGAGAGGAGGGTTAAATCCTACCTAGATTGCTCTTAAGCTCTAGAAAGGAAAAGGAAGAGTAACTACCAAAGGGGAGGGGACCTCTCAAAGACTGCTGTAAGAGTGGGAGATGACTCTGCACATAGAACTCTGAAACCAGCAACAGTCCTTAGTGACCCCATCCCACAAAAAAACTAAGAAGCCTCTTTAACATGGGCTCTTTTACAAGTTCTTGAACATATTTAGTGTGGTGAGCAGCTCTGCAGCTGACCTAGACTGGTCTGACATAGGCCAGCTCACTTTGCAAAGCTGAATCTGTTTTATTTCCAGTGAAATGGAAAAAGGACCCCAGGGAGGATGAGCTTGCAGGGGAGGGAGTTCATGGAAATCCAAGATAAACAAAATAACAAGTCTTCCTGAAAATTATTTAAATCAGGAATCTATTTCGAGTTCTATTTGGGCTTCTTTCACAAGATTTAATCTTTGGAGGCTAAAACTATGCAACAGCTTACTTTTCAATTTTGTCCAGAGATGACTTTCAAAAGCCATCAGAACAAGTCCTTATTAGGGGAAGAAGTGGCATGGTGCTCTGGAAGGACAGCAAGGAGACAGGGGATGAGAAAAACCCTGGTCTCAAGGTGGAGACGAGTGAGTAGAGACAGGCACTGGGGAAGGGACGTGCCAGGCTACTGAGGCAGCCATGGGCAGGCTTTGAATGCATGGAGAGATACCTCCAGCCACAAGACATGAAGAAGCACCACCCTGTGCTGCAGACCCAGGTCTGGGCTGAATCCTGAGCAATTGGCTGCTTCTTGAGGGGAGCATTTTGTGCACGAGACTGTTGTGACTGCTCCCAGCCATCCACAGTTACAGGTCTCTCTCCTCACCCCCTTAGGCTGAGTTTGGAGCAGGGCTGGGGTTTCACAGCAGCTGACCCAGGAAGGTGTGGGCAAGCACAGAGATGTCTCGCTGGGAGAAGAGCCTGGGAAGAAAGGGTCTCACTGGAGTATTGCTACCTCCCAGCTGCCACCAGCACTGAAATCGCTGCTGTTTATGGTTTCCACACTATTTGGAAGATAGAAAGTTTGCCAACAGAATCATAAATAATTGAGAGCTGCAGTGGAGAAAGGCTGGAAGAGAGCGGGGACAGCTTAACAGCTGAGCTAACACAAAGCACACCCGAGCGCCGACGCGGGCAGCACAATCCACAGAGTTGCTTTTAGGTTTGTTTTTTTTCCCAATTCCATGTTCTAAGTACTGTTCCTTGAGGGGTTCGTAATTTGTAAGGCAAATAACTCCCCCTCATCCCCAAGGATGTGAAGGAAAAATATTTATTTTGGGAAAAATACATTTTAAACAGTAAATATATATATATATAATGCCAAATGTAGGTTGATAGAATCCGAGGCATCAGACACCAGCAAGCCCCATTTACCCAGCCCTAGGAGAAGTGGTTTGTACTGGAGGAACAAGGACCAAGTCCCAGTGGGGGTGACGATGGTCTGACTTCCTAGAGGAGACCACATAACTTAGAAAGCCAGAACAGAGAACCAAACTCTGCCTATCAACTCATCTCAAATTCATACAAAACTCCTCCTTTGGTTTTGTTGTATTTGGTATTATTTTTGTTTGCACATCAAGAAGTTTCTTTTCAGTTTCAGACTTGAGATCCAAATTTGCACACACTGAGAACAGCTCACTTCAAAAAACAAGTACCACTGACTTTCATCACTGCCATCTGATAGGAAATGACCCTGGGATCACCCCAGGGCTCCTTGGTGAGCCCATCTGAAACCTGCTGTGATGATAAAACCCAGACCCAAACTAACCATGTGTGACAGCACACATCCATGAAGTTTGCACGTGTCCAGCTCCAACTAACACCACAGGTGAGGAACAAAAAGAAGGGGAAGAAAAATGGATCTGCAATAGCAAAGGGTATTTTTAAACCTCTACGTGTCAACAAGAGTTATGGAAAAGTCAGTGGTAAAAACAAAGAGCCCCAAAAATTTTCCAGCCCTAGAGAGACTAGGGGAGGGAGGACGACTGTACCTGTCTCAGCAG
>NW_008605019.1:110115-122447 GCF_000691845.1 Merops nubicus | reverse complement strand
CAGCAGGAAGGAGACAACATCTGTGGACTCCCAGTAGCTGGCGTGGAAGAGGTGTGGCAAGGCGACCGTGGGGAAAGCCGTCAGGGCATCGGGACAGTAGAGAGCGTAGTCGATCCTTTTGGTTCCCCACCACTTGGCAGCAACTAGAAGCAAAAGACTCGTTCAGACAAAGGGGGTTCACATGCACACGCCCTCTCCATCACCAATGGTATTTCAGGGCTCTGGCTCCTCGCTCCAGGCACACCGGGAGGTTGCTCCCTGGCTGGTCACACTCCTAAGAATGAACAACCAAGCCAGGGCTCAGGGTTTGCACAGACCAAGGGAGGAACAGAGAGGGGCACCAGCACTTGAGCTCTCCTTCGTTTAAGCAAACAAGGTGGCACTAGAGAGCAGGTATTAATTGGCCGTTAGTCCAGATCCCAGGGAAGGGGTCCAAGGCTCAGGTGCAACGAGCCTGGGAACCCATGTGCCAAAGCATAAGACAGAAACACACCAGGGAAGGATGCGTGTGCTCTTCCACCACAGGACGTGGCCAGGCCATCTCCAGCCCCATTTTCACCTCCTTTAGCTTTCACCAAGGAATAGCATCCAGATACTGGCCATACTAAAGAGGTTCTGAATACAGTGATCCCACATGAGTTGCTAAAAGGCACCACAAGTCAGGGTATAAGGCACATGCTGCTGGGATTTGTGACTTCCCAACAAATCCTTGTTTTCCTCTCAGGCTACCATGTTGCAGGCAACTGAGACATCCAGCCCAGCCTCCCTACAGCACAGTCTCTGCAGTGGCCAACAAGAAAAGTATCTGAGAGCACCAGGACTTCATTGCTCTAGGGACTGAAAAATGTACTGGGATTTTGGGTGGGCAAGGTTACAGACAATGCAGAGGGGTTTCTCCTTCCAGGAGTCACCAGCTCACACACAGGTGCCCAACAGCCACCCACGGGACACCACCACACTCCAGCAGTGCCCTGGACTCTGCCCATGCATACATCCTTTCTGATTCCCCAGCAGTAAGCACGTCTCATCCCAAGGCCTCGGACCCAAAGCCTTGGGGTGCTTTCCCAGCAGTGAGGAGTCCTCAGCCCCCATGTGCTCCAGCCTGGAAAAGCAGCCACGGAAAGAGAAGATGGATCAGATCAAGAGAGCAACAGGAGGAGCTGTGTTTGCGTGCAGGTTGCAAGCTGGGGCTTTGACAAAGGCTTTCTCAAGGTTGTCTGTACTCTGTGACAATGTTCCTTTTTCATGGGCTTCCAGGAAAGCTGCCAGGTGTAAGGCATGATCCAACAAACTCTTGTTGAGAGAAATCTAGCTAGTGATGAGCACAGATGCTGAACTGAAAAAATGACCCACCAGCTCCTTCCAGAGGCCTGTCAGAGCTCCCACCACAGCAATGTGCAGAGGCTTACATGGCACCAGCACATCCCCATGGCCCAGCCCTGAATGCCCAGGCCACCCCCATCCTAATGGCTCTGGCTTTTTTGAAGAGCTATGAGAAGGAGGAGGAGGGTGTTGATGGATAAACATGGCTTTTCCAGAGCACACAGGCACCTCCTCACATAGGCACTTCCTCGCAGCCATTTCTGACTCCCTGTTTTCCAAATCAGCAGCTCCTGGTCCCAACCTTTCATTTTGCATGCAAGTCCCCAGCTTGGGTAGCTTCAGATTCTGTGTAGGAAGCAGACAGGATTTACTCTTCCATGCTCAGAAGACAGTGGTGGAGGCAGAAGTGTTGTTCCCACACCTCTGCCCAGAAGAACTCCTGCTCTTGCCAAGATGTTAGCCGTGTTATGATCGATCTTCAGAGCAAAGTGACAGAAATACTTGTTAAAATGCAATCAGAAATTGTAAGTGCCTCAGTGAAAGCGCATGTTGTGAAACTCTGTGACTATCAAATGAGAGAAGAGGTCGGCCAGAGTGGATCTCTCCAGAATACCTGTCTTGATGTCCAGGTCGGGTATCCGAAGAGCACAGTCTGCAGCCTGACTCCATGGCCCTTTGAGCTTTCTTCCCTTCGAAGGGATTTCGTGTTTATGCTGCCTACGTCGCTTGGATGAGGTTTGGGTAGGGGATTTGTGAGGGAGAGCAAGTTGGGACAGAAGGCTAAACCCTCTACAATGATTAAGGTGGTGTTTGGTTTCTAAAAAGGAAAATAAAATTAAAAAAAAAAGCAGACGTCACACTTATTATTACGGCACACAGAGGCAACACCGGCTTCACCCTCCAGGAATCCGCAGCGCAAGGGAAGCTGTGTCCCAGAGCGGGCTCCGTGGTTATGTGGTGCCCCTCTGGACTTCCTCGGGCTCTGCCTGTGAACAAGCTCGGGCCACATCCAGCCCTCAGCGCCATGGCCTCAGGGTACCACCGAGGGCGAGTGCGAGCCAGGGCCAGCCAGGGCCAGGGCCGGAGGACACGAAGACAGGGCCCATGCCAGGGCCGGACTCTGCAGAGCTCCGATGGCGGGGAAGCGCGCGGAGGAATCTGCACCAGCCAGAGGCGAAGAACCCGGGAGGGGCGGGAGGGGAGCCCAGGCAGGGAGCACCGCGTGGGCCGGGCCCCTCCGTCACCCCACGGGCCGCAGGCCTCACCTCGGTGTAAACACCTTCTAAGGAAGGTTTCCCGCCCCCCGCGGGCATGAGCCCAGCACTAAGTGGGCCGGGCCCCTCCGTCACCCCACAGGCCACAAGCCTCACCTCGGTGTAAACACCTCCTAAGGAAGGCCCCCCGTCCCCCGCGGGCGTGAGCCCAGCACTGAACAAACACTCCTGGCCCAGGAGCCTTCCCCCCGAGCAGACGGGATATTTGGGAAGCGCTGGTAAGATGCTGCACTGGGACACGCACACGAGCACGCGTGGGGAAGGCGGCGCTGGCTGGCGGGTGTGTGCTGGGGAAGAGAGTGTGTGTGAGAGCACAGGCAGGGTACTGCTGCTGCTGGGCACCGCCTCAAACTGGGCAACAGGCTCCAGCACACCCTGCTCAGGGCACAAACCTGCAGCAACCAACACGTGCCTCTGGACCTGTCATTAACCTCAGCAACTGATTACAAAGCATAGCCTCGGGCACCAGCCATGGAGTATCTCTAAATTTTTGCCACCTTCTGGGACAAGAGTTTGGGCTAAAGTGTTTATTTATTTTTTTTTCTGTGTTGGGTATTGTTCCTTGTTTGGTTTTGAGTTGTTTGTTTTTGTTTTTTGTTTTTTTTTTTTCTTTAATTTGTTTGGTTTTTAAGCCTTTTCCAGTCTGAGTTTCAGAGGTCCCTGAGGACACTGAGTGTTCACCTCACACCTCAGCTGGAATGAGGGGGCTGAACCGTTAACAAAGGCTGTTGTTCTCCACTGTATTGCCTGGAAACTTATAATGGTCTTGGAAAAAATAATAAATAAAAAATCCCTTTTATTCCTCGTTCAGCTCTGGAATACAGGTCCTAAGTTGCTGACTCCGAGCTGCCCTGCAGGCTACGGAAGAGCTGTATTTCTAATGCAAAGTAGTAAATAAATAGCACATATCTATTCTTCCCTTTCAGCATTACACAGGGGCTTACTCATCCCCATTTTTGTGGACCACATTTAAGTGATCTGCACCAAGCCACATCCTGCATTATCAATCTGGTAGCGCAGATCCCTACCCAGTTCTGAACAACTTATCAACAGCAGCACAGAAACATCCCTTTGGATTAACACTCACCACATCCAGCAGCCAAATGCTGCTCAGAGTTATCAATTGTTATTATATTTTTTTGGAATAATTTATCACCAGCATGGTCCAAGCACACATAACACAGCGGTGGCCACTATTATAATCAAATAGATCATTTGTTCCTCCAGGGGATATGACAACACATCACACTGACTACAGCAAAACCGGACGAGGGTGGAATAATTCCAGCTGGAAGGTATAACCCCAGACAGACAGACAGAAGCTGCATGGCTCTGGCCCTGGGAGAGCGGTGCGGCAGCGAGTGGTTGTCTCGGAGGGGGTGAAACACTTACTGTTGGCTATGTTGGAAGCAGTGTAACTGTCTGCCATTCCTGAGACCTGGCTGGCAATGCTGATCTCACTGGCTCTCCGGAAGCCCCTGAACTGAGGGGCTGAAATGGGGGTGGACAGGGACGTGCTTTCCATGAAGACGGCACCATGAGACTGAACAACATCTGCTACAAAGTTGAAACAGGGAAATCAAAATATTAGACCAACAGACAAGAGGCTGGGCAAGATGAACTCGAGGGGAGGAAGAAGGCAAACAAGGCTGGTAGGTGCAAGAACCTTTCAGAACTGATTGGAATGAGAAATACATTTCATCAAGAGCTCTGATTTGAAAGGAAAGCAAACACCACAGCAGGCAAAGAGACATGTGGCTGGAGGAGCAGTCTTTGATTGAGAGAAGCAAAATAAGTAGCTCAAAAAAAACAAATCCAAACCTCCAAAGAAAAATCCAGGCAGACTTACTCAAGCAACAACAACAGAAGCATGTGTCATACATACAGATGTGAATATACACAACTTAATATATTCACATCGAGACAAAATAATCACGGTAAGGAGAACGTTCAAAAAAAACATAGAATGGGGATATTTGCTTTCTTGAAATATTTAGACTTAAATGATCATCTCCAAGATAGAAGCATTAATGAAAAAAAACCCAAACCTTTTCATGCCTGGCAGGGACTAAATTTGAACTTGTATTTTATTGCTACTGGATACAACCAATGCTTGTTAAACTAAAGGAAGGGCTACTGAAAGAAGGGAGGCTGGTGCTGAGCACTTACACCTGCAGTCGGTGCTGGCAGAGCAGGGAACACTCAGTCTCTGAAAACAGAGCTTCCTTGGTACAAGTACAAGTCTGGAGTTTTAGATCCCAACCTGAGGTTTACCAAATGTGGCCTAAGCCTTTAGCACATAAATAGAGAAAGGGAACATTTAAAGTCATGCTCAAATGGACCATATAAATGTATCAGAGGGAAATGGACCTAAAATGCTCAGGACTGGAAAACCAAGAGATGCTGAAAGTCATGATAAATCTGTGCCTTTCAGATTTCTCCCTGTAACAATGAGCATAAGAACATCCACTCCTCCATGGATGTTACGTGACTGAATTAAGCACCTCTGGAACATCCCAAGACCCTGCACTGTAGGGAGTTTGTAACACTAATACCCAGTGCTTCAGAGCAGGCAGCACCAGTATGACACCAACATGCAAAAGCAAAGCTACTCACTACTGCTTCAACGTTGCCCATCTCTGCTGTACCCGAGGAGCAGCATCTGAACTTTATTCCCAGGTATCAGACAAGGCACAGATTTGTGCCCAGCCAGGCAGGAGATGCCATGGGGCATGTCAGTATGTTATTCCTCCACACCAACAGCCTCCACCTATTTCAGCCAGTTTAGATATACTTGGGTTTAACCCCAGCATGTGGCTGACACAGGGCGTTGTTTTGGCAACTGGGTTATTTTAATATAGATCTTTTTTTGCTTGGGGCTACTGATTTGCTTCCTCCGATCTCTCAGTTCACAGCAGCAGTGTCTGTGCCCACACAAATCCTGCTGCAGTGGAGGGAAAGGGAATGTCTGAAGCAGAAAATGTGTAGCTGTGTGTCAGAAGAATTCTGTTCTCTGCAGGGAAAATCAGGCCACAAGCTGCTTTGTGTAAAAGCTTTGTGGACTGCAAGATCTGAGCCTTAGCGGGAGCCTGACCTGATGATGAGCTGCACACACTGCCCACGTTGTGCCTGAAAGGCCATTACCAGCATCACTTTCTCAGCAATCTCTTCTTTTCACCTTGCCTTGTGCTTCTGGCTGTCAAGGCTGCTATCAGTATCCACAACCCAGCTTTCTTACCACAGAAAGCACCACCACAAGCAAGAGGAGACAATTCAAGCCCAGGCTGTACTGAGAGAATGTGAGCCAAGCCAGGAGCTGCATTCAACCCCACAAAGGTCTCAAGGGTAAAGGGTCCCAGTCCTGCATGACCTGGGATAAGCCTCTCATCTTTTCCCTGGTTATCCCTCCCTCTCCTTTCCCTTGCCTGCACAGATTGTGAGACCCTTCTGTGCTTATGTACTTGTGTCACATCAGGTGGGTGCCCCAGCATGGCTGTAACACAGATTATGAGCATCAGTTTCCCTGAATTTGGTCAGATGCAAGGAGAGGTTTGGCTGTGTCTGTGCTAGGAAAAATGCCAGGTTCCAGTTTAGCTAACACCCACCAGCGAAGCCTGAACTTCTCCCTTAAACATAAAACATCTGTGGGTTGAATTAGGAAACAGCTGGAAGATGTGCTGAACATTACAGCAATGCTACACTGGAGAAAAGGCTGGGCCAAATGTGGTGCTGCCTGGGTCGTTTATGGCTCCAGCTCCATTAGCATGTCTTCATTTAGCTTGGCCTGAACCTTACCTCCTTCTTCAAGAACTCAGAAAGCAAGCAGAAAGTGAATAAAAGAAGAAACTGTGGTATTTTTGGGCTTGCTCTTTTTAGCCAATCTAGCTTTTCTGGGCCTGAGTGGGAAGTTTTGAATACAATGAGTTTGAAACAAACACACCCAAGCTCAAGAGCCCTTCCAACATCACCCTAGTGTCACCAGAGGAATAATTTTCACTCCCATAAAAGCCTAAACTGTTTTAGCATTACTGAACTGTTTGGTTTAGCATGGCCCATGTTGGTGGCAGGAGTCTGCCCTGCAGAGGACAAAGTTCCACCCAAGAGCAGTGCTCCTGTGCTCCAGCTCCCTCGGGTTGCTCTCATGTTTCTCCCTTTTCCCAAGCAACACACCCTCTGCCCCTGAAAAAGGACAGTTTCTAAGTAAAACAAGGGCCAGGAAAAGGCAGGGCAGGAAATGTGGACAGAAAAGCTGTTTTATGCATCACTGCCACTTCAGCCAAACCTCCTGGACCCCAAAGCTGCAGTGACAGTGACTTCCAGATGAAACTCTGGGACCTGACATGCAGGAAAAAAACCCTAACAACAGATTTCCTAAACTCTGCACTCTTAGCACCAAGCACCTTGTGCAGCACTGTGCTTACAATTTTGAAACCAAGGGGAGTGTGACCAGGGTGGAATGTCACAGATGCTGCCACGGTGGCACATGCTGACCCCAGCACCTGCACCTGCTCCGAAAGGGACCAGTCTGAAGTCTTCTGCATGGCAGAGGTGGCATCACAGCCACAACTTGGGCCCTGAGCATCACAAGGAGGTTTTTCAGGCAAGCATGTCGAGCCCAGGCTGAAGTTGGATGGCTGGACCAATCAGGAATTTCATCAAGATTAGCTGTTCCTTTATGTCACTAGACAAGGACAGAGGTGCCCCCAGTTTACTGCACTGGCTTTATCAGAACGAAGAAGCTTCAGGAAGAGGAAGCTTGGCTCAAGCAGTGCCCTGAGCACCCTCTCTCCCAGCAAAGGACCTGCTGCTGCCCAAAGTGCAGCGTGCACACCTCGGGCCAGTTAAATGAACTGAAATTTGACTGCGCTTCCACAAGAGGTGACAGAAGAAGCAAAATTGCCTTTTTTTCTCCTACCTATGGATCTTTAATACCTATTCATTGCTATGCCTTTTCATTTATGGACTCGTTTGTCAATGTTCTTAGTAATTGTTTCCCAGTGAGTGAAGGGCACTGGGCCATCCTCCTAATGTACTGCTGGCACTGCGTTAAGTCCTTGGGGTATCTGTGGCACATTTCAGTATGTGCTGTTTGCAGGCTCAGCTGTGGCACCGAAGCAGGAAATACTGAAAGCAATCAAAAATATGTCAAGTTCAATAAAAATAAAAAAAATTAAAAAAACAGAAAAGCCAGCCAGCTGTTCAGCACAGGCCAGACCCTGCTTGCATTGGAGCCACTGGTCAGTGCTGGGCACTCTGCAGTCGCTACCCTGAGATCAAGAGCAACACAGATTTATGTTGTCAGTAAGTTTTTATGGAAATTTCTCACAGTCCAGTGGCTGAACTGGGATTCAGCACCTGCTACAATCAAGCCAAGCACTGCTTGGCCACACTGTGCTCTTGACACACAAGGTAAAGAACAGAGAAGCTTCTAAAAGCTCTGTCCTGAGAGCAGGAAATATCAGATGACAGCTAAAGGGCATTTCATCAGTGACCTCCGAAGTGATTAATTAATAGTGCCAGATCCTTTCCCTCTGCTTTATTACAGAACATCACAGCACAGGCAACATGGCAACTGCACACCTGAAAAAAAAAAAATCTACATCTTCAAAAAACAAAGGGAGAGACTATCTGCAATCGTCAGCAACGTTGCCATCCTGTATGACCACATAACATACTGCACTGCTCATAACCAGCAAGGGTCAGCTTGTTAAAGACAACAAGGCAGCAGAACCAAGCTCTCAATGCAAAACACTGAGAATGGAATGAGAATGGGCAACTAAAAGGGGTGAGAACAGGCAAGTAAGACACGTAGGAAAGAAAAAAAACTAAACCAAAGTCAAGTCTCATTAAAATCGCAGATGTAGCACCAGCCACAACCAGAATAAATGAGGCCATGCAGCATTTATAATGGAAAATAAGGCAAAACAAATGCATCAAACCTTGCTTTTAAGGCAGAAGTCAAGAAATTAACTTTCAAAAGCCAACATGTATAGCCACCTTGGGGTCTGAAAGCCTCAGCCACTGTATTCAGCGGAGCCACATGGAGTGTCCAAACTCAAAACAGTCAAAAGGACAGAATCTGGCCTGAGACAGACATTAATTAGAATTCTGGGCAAGGTGCAGCAAGGCTGACTGCTGGGAGCTGCACAATGCAGACAACCAACCCTCTCCTCAGTGATCCTGCTGCAAGCAGGGCCACCCAGGGACTCTTTCTGTGCCAAAGCCTTTCCAGCAGCACAGCCACTGCAGACGGACAAAAGTCAGCACATGGCAGCAGAGTCTCCTTCTAGTATCAACACCAGAAAGGGACAGTTTGTAACATCAACTCATTTTTTCATGGAGGGTCTCCCAGACCCAAGCCTGAACCCAAGTGGTTACCTTCATGTGGCACAGCCTGAGACACAGTATGAAGATTTCAACCCCAAAAGGCAACAGTAGAATCTCCAAAAATCACCCCAAGTACCCAACACCACAGACAATACAAAAGTGTAGATTACACACACTCAGCAAAACCAGCACTTTTATTGGAAACATCTTGCCAATTCAGAACAGGAACGGGGATACTTGTTTCCATGAAGCTGTCCTGGTGCTGGAGAGCACCCAGAGGGCTACTTTCCATGAGGAGGATGGGATTGTTCTGGATTGTCTCAACTAGAAGCAGATGGGGAAAAAAAAAAAAACAAAACAGAAGGACAAAGAACAACAGACATGTGGCCACAAAGTGTTAACATAGAAACAGTTACAACTGAGCACTTCAACTATGAGTCTTCAATGAAAAGACAACCTTCAAATAGAGTAAAAGCAACAGAACATGGGTGACTTTCCAAATAGACCCACACCAGAGAGATAACTGGTAGCAGAGGAGAGCACAACAATGGCAGTTCAACAACCAGCTTCTCCAATGAGCCAAAATCCATAAATATCCAGCAGATCCAGAGAAATCTTTTTACTATGAGGGGAAAAAAAGTATCCTGTAAGGGGAGATTTACTTGGATCAGACTCACAGCCTACACAGTGCAGAGCACAGGAGTAAGCAGGGATGTGAATTTGATTTCCCTCTGCAAATTGGTTGTAATGAAAAAAGGACCCAAGATTTAGTACAGATGGGAAAAGGGAAAAAAAAAAAAGTCTAAGAGGCTTTCTGAATCATGGACTTTAAAAAAACCTAGCTATCTGCAGGAGGAGGTATGCACAAGCAGTGTTACAGAAGGTTTTGTACATAACTGATTATAATTGAGCACCTGAATTTTACGTGATCACCAAATCATATAGCTTAATTAGGGGAGCAATTAACTTTCCTGGAGCGCCCTACAGTGAACACTGACTTCAGCAGCAGCTTTGCAAATCATGGTTACAACAGTCCTCCTGTGTAAGCCACAACACTGAGTTTTTGACTCTAATGGAAAGGAATAGGCTGTTACTTTACGATAAGCAAACGAAGAGGCTTTGTCTGACAGGACAGGAGAATTTAAAACTGTTTCTCTGTCAGTTTGATTCACCAAGGCAGCGCAGCATCTCTTAAAATAACTAGGCTCAAACCTGGAGAGGGTTTCAAAATCACTCTACTCTTCTCATAGTTGAGCTAATTGCTGCTTAACTCCTCTCCACTACATAGCAAGTGTCTCTCTAAACACAGGCAACTCAAAGGTCTAGGGAGGCACAGCAAACTAATAAGATCTCTGCTGTTGTTCAGAATCATAATCAGAAGGCAGCTTGCTCCATGTCAACAGGGTCTCTACCTCTGGCTTCTGTGAGAACTAGAGATTTGAAACATATTTGAGAGGAAGAAAGAAAGATGTTTAGGATTTTTTTTTTTTTTTTTTTTTTAAGAAGCCACTTGCAGCTGCTACCTAGAATACACCCAAAAAGCAAATTGCTTTTCAAGTTGCTGTAGATTCCCCAAGCTGGGGGACTGGGTACAAATGTAACTGTGGGTGGTTCTATTTTTAAAAAGTGTTGCAGCAAGATCTTTGCTAAATTTGACAAGTGAGTGGGGCCTGCAGAAAGTATTTTATTCACTGTATTAAACATGGGGTTTAGCTTATGCCCATTTTACAAATCAGACCTCCAGATTCAGCAATTTTAAAGAGACTGATACATAGGAGACCACTGCTTGGAATTTTCAATTTTAAAATGATGCAGAGCATTACCAGTATTATTCAGCTCTAGATACATATTCCTCTTCACTGAGTTCTGCATGATTCAAATACTAAACAAATGGAAAGCTACCAGAGCTTTGGGGAAAAAACAACCACCAAATCTCAATCTTTCTAGCTGGGGGCTTTGATATTCTGCTCTGGTTTGCCAGAATGATTTCTTGTCTGCTGCAAGTCTAGTTTTAGAGTATGGACTCTTAAGTTGCAATGTTAACTTTAGGCAGCCATCCACTAACAACCTCTAGCAAGGAAAAAATTACAGTGCAATTGTTCCTCCTGCCCCAAAGACCTGACCCTGCAAGGAATCAAAGTTTTAAGTGAAGCAGAAAGGTCAAATTTAGTTCTGCACAGTGGTGAGCTTCCCTGAGAGCTCCTTGCAATGAGAGCCTGCACTGAAATGGCAACAGACCATGAGAGTCCAGGCACAGAAGTGAGGTGAAGATGGGAGGAAATATAATTTCATTTACTAGATCAACTGCAAGAGCACTGATGTGATGGGAGCTGAGGCAGGGCATGGTCAGGACACAGTTGTTTAAAATGCAACCCAGGAAGACAGAAGGGCATCATGAACACAGCCATTTTAAACTTTGGTACTGATGCAAGTGGAGTGGAGCAAGTGAAGAAGCCACTGATGGCAGAGGAATCTTGAGTCTCACTGGCAAGGTGGCAAGGGCAAGGCACTGTCACCAGCCCACTCTGCAGTAGCCTGTCCCATGAAAAAGCCCAGGGTGCAACCAAGTAGATCATCTCATTATCTCACTGTTGACTCTGCTTCTTTCAGTCTTCACTGGCCTTCCAAACATCAAAGTCCTAAACTCTGCCAGGTTAATCATGTTTCATTCAGTCCCAATCACAAGCAGCAGCTTGGGTGTAAAACAGGGACCTTCACAGAGAAGTCACCAGAGCATGACTCTCAGCAGCTGATGGCCTCTGTGTGACAAATGAAGGGCATATGGGTCACAAGGCACCAATTCTGTTGGAAGAATACTACTTTTCTGGTAAATCAGGAGTAAGATTAACATTAACAGGGGCCAACCGTCTTTTTTCTCATTCCAAATTGCTTTGATAATTTCATATAAAATGTGAATAAAACCCTTTAGACAGAGAATATGGATCCACAGTGACTTACCCAGAACAGCAGAATTGCCATCACCCAGTGGGAACCTCTGGTAACGAGGGATATTAAAGGGGGGCAAAAGGTAGAACTTCCTCTCCAAAAGAGGCTCAAGGCGTGACGCAGATGGGTCTGCAGGGTGGAACAGGTTATAGACCTGCTGACAAGCTGGTCTGAGCTGAAAGACTAAAAAGATGAAGAAAAAAAAATCCTCAAATATCAAAAGGTTATTTGTTAGAATACTGTAAATATTTGCCTCTAAAAGGACAACTGTTGGGTTAAATGAAAGTGCTATGGAATGATCATCTCCCTCATCTTCCAGTTTAGTCAGCTGAAACAATTTATTACAATATTTATAGACTCAAGAATTGTCCTGTAATTTTAATATTTGGAAGTACATTATGAATCCATTATATAATCAGTACAGGCTAGAGCACACAGTGATCTGTTTCCCCACAGTAAAAT